>NC_134354.1:181295169-181482669 GCF_048569485.1 Anomaloglossus baeobatrachus
TTGAGCCACGTCTTCGGCCACTTCTGGCAGGAATGTAGAGGCGGCTTTCTTGGTCAGGTTGTTACAAACCGGCGTAACCGCTTCTTTGTGGTGGAGAGCCAGGCCCCATAAATAGGCGTGCTCCCATGTTGTTGGCGAGCCAGGCCCCATAAACAGGCGTGCTCTTGGCTTTTGCATAGCAAGCGCCATCACAGGCGTGCTTCCAGGTGGTGCAGAGCCAGGCCCCATAAACAGGCGTACTCTGGTTGGTACCAAAAAGGTAAACTTTCATACACTGCGAGAGTTTGTGGCTATAGCCAGTTCATAGCCTTATGGTCCTTAATAATATTGCACAAACCAGGTGCAAAAGCAGACTTAAATTCTCACATCAGTTCATGTGGGCACATTCTCTTGAACTTGTTTGTTGCTTTAACTCCAAATTGGTAACTCTAACTTTGCTGCACTCTTTACTTGGACTTCCTCCTTTCACAACCAGGGCTCTTGCCTGTAGGGCTTTCACACCTGGAGGTTTCTGTGTCTTCCTCGGTAGTGCTTGTGGTATCTTCGTCTTTAGCTGTATCTGTGTCTTTATCTTGTTCTTTTTCTTTGTCTTTATCTGTGTCTTTGTCTTGTTCTTTGGTGGAAACTGCTGGGCTGTAACTGGAGCTCCCTGGGCATGGCACTACGTCCAGTGCATACCAGCCTCATTCGCCTTGGTGTCTGGTACACTCTACAAGGTGTCCCATGTGTAGATCACTGCCAGGGTGTCCTCTGGGCAGATGGGACCGGACGTCTCTTCTGCTTACAAAAATACCCTCCTTTATGCCAGGCGCCACTATGAAGCCGTAGCCAGTCTTCAGGCTGAATTCCTCAACCACTCCGCGGTAGAGAGGACCTCTAACCTGGTGCCGGGCTTTTCTGAGCGACTGCTTTTCCTCGAAATCTCGGGCTGTCACTTCTTCTTTCTGCCTGTCTGGGGAATGCTGCACAGGGGGTGGTCTCGCTCTTGTACGGCGCCGTACTCTGCTGGCTGGACTCCGTGTTACTGCCACCTCGCTGTCTGCGGGCCCCCAAGTCACATACATGCTGGGCATCAAGATGGACAGTTCTTCCTAAGCAGGGGGTGTTGGAACCTCTTCCCAGCGGGAGTAGGGTAACATCTCGGCCTCCGGGGCTCCCTCAATTTTAAAGGGTGCTGCATCCTCCTCCGACTGCTCAGGATCGGCACTTCAGACTCCAGGCCTCTCCTCCTCTCCCTTAGTGATCTTGAGCATTCCTCTTGTTGCTGTAGTAGCAGCGCTGGGGACGGGCGTTCATCAGAAGGCCAGGGCAGTGGGCTCTTCCTAGCCACGGCAGTTGCTGGGACCACTCCACGTCCAGGTGACCGCCTGGGGACGAGGTACCGGTCCACCAAGTCCTTGGGGAAACATTTACTCAACTCCTCTTTGAGCCTCAGGAACACTGGGTCTTCTCCCGGCGGGGACGCAGGACCCGGTTCCTTGATCAGTGACTGGGGCGCGGTGGCTGCCTCTGCTGTGCAGGCTGGGGTAGACGGCACTGCGGCCTGGTCTGGTCTGGCCGGACGTAGCGTGGCTGCGGCCTGGTCTGGTCTGGCCGGACGGGACACTGCTGCGGCCTGGTCTGGTCTGGCCGGACGGGACACTGCTGTGGCCTGGTCTGGTCTGGCCGGGCGTGGCGTTGCAGCATGGGTCGTAGCAGGGATCACAGCAGGCATTGCAGCATGGACTTTGGCGGGCACCATTGCAGGCATCGCCTCCGGTAACTGCGTCGGCGGGGTCAGCGTAACCGAGCGGGCAGGGGCAGGATGGGACTTACCTAACGGCATCAGCATCGGAGTCTGGGTGGTCACCTCCCGGCATGGCACTTGTCGCGTGGTCCACCTCTCGTAGGCCCGAACCGCCACAGCCAGCTACCGGAGCTCTGAGCGCCCTTCCATCACCTGCTGCATTACTCTCGCCTGCAGACGGTCGCAGAACAGGGTGAGCTCCCAGTCCCACCAGGCAGCAGAGCCTGGTTCTGGGTCACTGCGTGCGGACGCCATTCTCTCTGCGTTGTCACTGCTCACCAAGTCTTCTCTGCATCTGCTGAGTTTCATTTTTCCTTGCAGCCTAGTCACTTCCCGCCGTCTTGGGGCAGATCCGCCCCCATCGCTCGTGAGGTCAGAGCGCTCCAGGGGTTTTCTGGGTAGCCACACCTCTTCATGGGCGGTTACTTCTTCTTGCGTGGGCTGCTGTTGTTTCTTGGTGCGCTTTCTTCAGTGGCAACATGACGTCATTTCAAATTTTTCAAATGGACCTCCAAGGCACATGGTCACCTGTCTTAACAGGTCTAGTCCTGATCCTGTTCGTGACGCCAGATGTGGAGCCCTGCATTACCTTCAGGTCACCTCAGGGTCTTCAGGGACTCCACATGTTGGGAATCTTTTGGCTGCAGGTAGGTCAGGTTAACTTCTATGGGAATCATGACGCCACTCTTGGTATTTGCGGTCAAGGGGTGACCGCCACTGCAGTTTAGGGAGCGCCTGGGGCTAATGGTAAATGCAGTCAGTTGTTGTGGCCTCCCGAGAGTGAGGCTGGCCCCAGGGCTCAGTGTAAGTGTGTAGTACCACAGATCGCAGAAGAACTCACACACAAGCAGCAATGTCTTTCAGGGTTTTTCTCACTTTCAGGTGGCAGTGGTGAGTTAACCCGGGCGATGCTATGATGAACCAGGTGGAACCAGATATCCCTCGGCTGATGTAGTGGTAACTGCTGACTCGCCTTCCTTGCCCTTCTTGTTTGGGGTGACTCTTACTTGTAGTATTGCTGCAATCACCCAGGGAAGTCGCAACTGCAGTTCTCCCCTTTCTGGCCCGTTTGCAGGTAGCGTGGACCAAGGTAAGATGGCTCCTGGCTCAATCCTCCTCATGTGCCCCCTCGTTGCTGCTGTAGCTGCGGACTCTGAGTGGTTGTTGAGGCACATATAGTGCCTTCACCAGCAGGATTGGCAGGCCAACTGAATGGGCTTCTGCTCTGGGGACCTGTTTCCCCGTGCGGGCTTGGACTACCGGTGGTCCCCTTACTCCGCCTCCTCTTGCTACTGCCCTAGGTGGTTTTCAGGCGGCACCACAGGGTAGCCTTTCTCCCCCGCCAGCAGCCACTGACTGGTACAGTGTCTGGCAAGGCCTTGCTCCTCTGCTCTGCCCTCCAGACGCGGCTCCTCCACTCCTTCTTTGGCTGCCACTGCACAACTCTCTTGTCTCCAGTCTCACTACCCACCACTAGCTGGGATGTGAGGGCCACACCCCCTCCCTGGGTCTGCCCAGGGGTCCCCTCTAAGCTGTGTGTGTGTTCCTGGTTACTTAGCGTCTGTGTGTCTACACCCTAGGTAGCCTCCGGGATTACCTGTATTGTACTGACTCAGCCTGAGTGCAGTATTCAGTGGTGCCTGACCAGGTCAGGGGTTCCACACCTGGCAGCATGTGGACTAGTTCCAAGATAGCAGGGATGGGCCGAGAGAGAGTACCCCAGAAAAAACAGCAGCAGAAGAATAGTAGTCAGGAAATGTCTGTCATAATGGTAAGAAGGAAAATAAACTGTTCAACTTTGGTTTGCCAAGTGAATCTTGGTGTCACGTGTTTGTATACTGCATCTACAACTGGGACCGCTGCTGGGTGATTGGCACCACCCCGAAGTTAATATTAAGTGTCCCACAACCCTCCCGAAGACCTACACACACACACACACATAGACACACACACACACAGATACACACACACAGACACACACACACACTGACTCTCGCTGGTGTTGGAGTGCGGAGCCCCCACGGCCTGGTATACGTACCATTCTACACATGACTCCTAATGACTCGGGATCATATGACAAGTGATGTACACGTGCATGTGACTCACCACAAATTTTATTCCAGTCTAGGAGTAGAGTAAGATTTCTGGCATAAGGAACACTACCGCTCATCATGAACTTGACAAGTAGTGGTTGACACATTCTCGTCATGTCCCAGCTCCACCCACTTTTTAGGAACTGGTCAAAAATGGTGTGAGGAGACCATAAGTCGCAAGATTTTAGTACAGCCTCGCATTGCACCAAAATTTAGTAACTTTTCAAAGCATTCTACCCCAGAATTATGGTGTAAAAGCTTTGAACAATTGGGTGGACATTCATTTTAGAGACTGAATGGTAGCATTGTATTTTAGGCACTTAAGAGGTCTTCTAACATTGCTGCATAAAAGTCAATTCTCCAAACTTGGGCAGTATGAATCAGAGCCATTCTGCACCACTGCAGCCAGATATGTCTTTCTCTGAAAAGCAGAGCATTTCAGAAAAAATAGACTTTTAAGATCTGGCTAGGAACCATAACCAGATATAACACTAGTCCGGCATAGTTTACAAAATCCAATGTAAAAGAAAAAGTCGATTGGCACAAGCAGAATGCTGGGAATACAATAACAAATAGTGCACACAATATAGCTGAAACAAAATCTTGTGGTGCTCGACAACTGCAACAGAACTAGGAAGACAAAAGACAAAGTGGCACACACCATCCGTCAACATCTACAATTTGTTTATTAAATTTCTACTTAAAAATTAGATTCATTATGGATATTTAATAAATGTTTTATGGATGGGGGGTGCCACTGTATCTTCCTACTTCTAGTTCTTCTAGTTTAAAGCTCCAACTGCAGACTATAGAAATAGATAAGACGAGCCTAGAGTCACCGTTGGCCGGCTTCTACTAACACCGCTCTAGGTGATTGACAGGTATTTCACTTTGTGAACAATAATTACCATATCTCAGCTATTACTATAGTCCCAGAATGGATCTTCAAAAGTTACTTTCTCTGAAGCGTTGCAGCATTTCAGGAAAAAAAAACACTTGGCTACAATCGTCTAGCCATGCTTTGCTTCATGATCTGCTGATCATCCTTTAAATCCTAATAGATCCAGAAATATATTCAGGCGGGCCCTACCCCTTCCTTGTGGTGCTCATATCAGAGGATGGCCTACAGATATAATGAATTGTCAAAGATCAGCACTCACCTTCATCTTGGGTTTTTTTTTATTTATTTTCTTCAAATCAGCATATACAGTAGTGATGAATTTCGATCTAATCCATAGATCTTTCTCAAATTCTGCAGTTTGAGAAAGATCTATGGATTAGATCAAAACGTGTCACTCTTATATCCTAATAGGTGACAACCCTTCAATCTGATTCAATCTCACCTCTGAATCTGATTGTGTTTAAACCAAGCACAGTCACCGAACAGTTGCACTTTCCCACCTACTTGTTTTCTATCTCTGCTCTCCTCTGGTTTCCATAAAGCCAAAGGTCTCAATCAAGAAAGGCAGGAGGAGGGCGATGCATAACGAGTAGTTGGGTAATTGGGAAGGTGTACAGAACTGTGGCCACAATGAGGTGGCACTGAGTGAACGTGCTTTGTTTGAACCGTTATTTTGTCTTGACAGATGTGCTTTACAGACCACAATGCATGGACTGACTGATGGTTTCCTGACCTGAAATTACAGGTTTACAGACACATGTTGGATCAGGAGATCTGTAATCAGTCCGGCATTGTTGTCCAGATACAGACCTTGAAATACGCTCATCTGAACCTGGCCTAAAGGTACTGTCACACATAACGAGATCGCTAGCGAGATCGCAGCTGATGCAGTAGCGATCCCGTTAGCGATCTCGTTATGTGTGACACTTACCAGTGATCAGGACCCTGCTGTGAGGTCGCCGGTCGTTGCAGAATGGTCCAGGCCATTTTCTTCAAAGGCGATGTCCTGCTGGGCAGGACACATCGCTGTGTTTGACACTGTGTGACAGGATCACAGTGACTGCTGAGATCGTTATACAGGTCACTATTGCGACCTGTATTGTTCCTGCATCGCTGGTAAGATCTGACTGTGTGACATCTCACCTGCGACCTCCCAGCGACTTACCTGCGATCCCTATCAGGTCTCATCGTTTTCGGGATCGCTGGTAAGCGTTGTGTGTGACTGGGCCTTAAGTCAGCGTATTAGGCTTAATTTTAACAGCTAGGTCACTCCAAATTCACTTGTTCTTATTGAAATACAGTCCTGACTGATTGCGCTGTTACTTGCTATAATCACCTCACATGTTTGTTGTCACTACAATACCACCTATAAGTAGTCACGGCTTTATCTATGCTACATAGGCTAATTAAGCATTAAATCATGTATAATAAGTAGATCGTGTTGGTGGTAGTTATTTTACTATTCTGGCATTTTTTTTAATTGGACTCATAGCTCTATAGATAAACTCTGTACGTAGGTTGGATTAATACAAAAGTACATTTCTCTGTTATAAACAGATAAATCTGTAGGGAACAGACAACATGAAAGAGACCTTGCTGTGTCCTTCAGGCTTTCATTGACTCCCAAATGAATATCCTGCGTGGTGAGAAAACAAGGATGTCCTCCAAGTAAAGCAAATCCTATAAGTATATTACAGAAATGTAAGATTATTTCTAAAACTGAAAGTATCAAAGAGTATCACAGACAAACATTAGTTATGCACCTCCGAGGCCTATCATCTGAGAGGTGCTAAAATCCTGAGGACAAACAAGCCCATCATTTCTTCAGTCCGGAGATAACTATGCATGAAGGCTGTGAATATACACATACTAATTAGACTTATGCGCAATATCCCAATATAAAAATATATGACCGATATTGTGTTCCTTACACACTTGAATTTTTTTTTTATAATAGTTTCATCAGAGTTTGGTCTGAGTATCATAAGTGTTTTCCACTGATGAGAAAAAATGTTTCTCCACATCCTCCTATCAATCAGTCTGTGAAACAAGGACAGCACACGAGTGCTGTCCGATTTTTTCATAGAATTAAATCAGTGTTGGACTTATTTCTGTGAAATCACGGATATGTGAAAAGCCACACAGACTGTCGTGGATACAAGTGCTATCCATGAAAATCGCAGCTAGCACCCTATGCAAAGAACTGATATGTGAACTAGCCCTTGCTGCGAGGTACTATTTTATTGTGGCATTTACTTTAGTACATGTGGAGTTAAAAAAATATCCCCTGACACAACCACGTATAGTAAAACTTTGTTGAGAAAACTATCCAAAATTGTAAGACTGCATACTGTAATGTTCGAAACACATTGGTTTGGGTTTATACAAAACAGTAGATTTATTTTTTTAATTAGGCACGTACAGAAAGATGCTATTTATCTAGATCTATTCATGCAATAAAAATATACAATTGTTTCCATAACCTTTAATTATAACGTCATCCTTTTGGAATAGATCACATTACCTGTTTCAGTGGAAAGTCTAGTTCTGGTGCTTCTTTTCTCAAATATCATCGCAAGAGATTTACCTTGCAGTAAAGGCAGATACTAGAAAGAAAAAAAAAGAATTGTGAAATACAACAGACTGAGAGACAACATAGCCAGATGATCAAATTTCTAAACAGAATCAACTGCTAAAGAAGGACACAGTTAACTTTATAAGCAAAAGTAAAGGCCACTTTACATGCAACGACATCGCTAATGAGATGTCATTGGGGTCACGGAATTCGTGACGCACATCCGGCCTTGTTAGTGACGTCGTTGCGTGTGACAATTACGAGCGACTGCTAACGATGTAAAATACTGACCAAATCGCTGATGGTTGACACGTCGTTCTAATCTCAAATATCGTTGCCGCTTTTGGACGCAGGTTGTTCGTCGTTCCTGAGGCAGCACACATCGCTATGTGTGACACCCCAGGAACGACGAGCAACACCGTACCTGCGTTCTACGGCAACGAAGTGGGCGTGTCTTTTCTTCAGCTGCTCTCCGCCCCTCCGCTTCTATTGGCCGCACGAACCACCCCCTTAGAAAAGAGGCAGTTCGCCGGCCACAGCGACATCGCTAGGCAGGTAAGTATGTGTGACGGGGACTAACGATGTTGTGCCCCTGACGGGGGCAGGTGCGATCGGCAGTGACATCGCTAGCGATGTCGCTGTGTGTAAAGTGGCCTTTAGTGTTAAAGCCTAGATATGAGTTTGTGTTCAGGTAAGTAACATTTTCCACTTTTCAGGATTGAAATACACAATGTTAGATCAGGAAAGCCTTTCTCAAAGCTTTCTATAACAAAAGGCTAAGCCCACTCTTGGGCGACCTTCACACGTGTGCATAAAAAAAACACGCATGTTGCACCGTCCGTTTTGTCCATCCATGTGGCCATCTGTGTGTATGTATGTGTCATCTGTGTGTCATCTATGTGCTATACATTTGTACGTGTGACACATCTGGCAAAATGCATGACACTTAAATTAATGGTTTGGATGTGTAAAAGGTGTGCAAGGATAGATAGACTGGGGTGGGCTAGGCTGGGGAGCAGAGGGGCACAAGCAGTTGTTGAGTGCCACTTAGCCATTTAGCACAGGCCTGCTGCAGCCTGTGAAGCTGTCCAGAACTCGCCGCTGTCTCCTCTCCATCATCCTTGGCCCCGACGTGCAGCATCGTGATGAGGTAAGCATGCTTCATTTTATATTAGGGGGTTGGGGTTATTGCCAGAGCTGTGGGGGATTATACAGAGAGGCGGTGTAGTGAAGACACAGAAAGGCATGTTTTTAGGTGATTTCTTGGAGAGGGGATGTGTGTGGGGGGATATCATGTAGAGGGGCAGTGTCTGGAGTGGAATATTATGGAGAGGGGCAGTGTGTGTGGGGCACTATTATGGAGAGAAAAAGTGTGTGGAGGAATATTATGGAGATGGGCTGTGTGTGGAGGTAAATATTATGGAGAAGTATAGTGCATGGGTCATATTTTGTGCAGGAAGCACAATGGGGTCAACTATTTTTTCACGGGCTTATCCTAGATCATATTTATACTTATTGGTCAGTGTAATGATAGTTTAATTTTTAAGGTCATTGTGTCGAGATGTGCTACTGAAGACGGAGAAGAGGGAATTGTGCAGCGATGAGTTTTGATCTACAAGGTACCTTAATGCAATTGTTATTTGTGATACTAACTACATCTCATTAGCAATGTGGTTGCTGTATGGTCTGCAGTCTGATGACTGATAACAACTCCCAGTACCATTGTTAAGGAAATACTAGCAGTTGTAGGTTCATGAGATACAAATGTTTATGGGTATGACATTACAATTAATCGCTGCATTAAGCTTAGTGCTGTATACATGTACAGACAATGGTTCTGGTACAGCCTTCATGTACTAATAGTGGTTCTGGAGCAGCATTCATGTACTGATGGTGGTTTTGGCCCTACATTCACATATTGACATTGGCTCTGGTGCTGCATTCATGCACTAACAGTGGTTCTAGTGCTGCATTTATGTACTGATGGTGTTTTTGGAACTGCACTCAGGTACTGATGGTGTTTCTGGTACTGCATGGTGTTTTTGGCACTGTATTCATGAATTGACGGTGTTTCCTGAGTGCATTCATGTACTGATGGTGTTTTGGCTCTGAATTCATGAACTAACTGTGGTTCAGGTGCTGCATTCATTTACATATGGTGCTTGTAAAGCTACATTCATAAACTGATGATGTTTCTGGCTCTTCACTCATGTACTAATGGTGTTTCTGGTGCTGCATGTACTGATGGTACTTCTGGCACAGCATTCATGTACTGATGGTGGTTCTGCTGCTGAATTCTTGTTCTGGTGGTGTTTCTGACATTACATTCATGTACTGACTGTATTTAGGGTGCTAAATTCATGGACTAACGGTGGTTCTGGTGCTGCATTCATGTACTAATGATGGTTCTCGCATTGCATTCATGCACTGACAGTGTTTCTGGTGCTACACTCATATACTGACGGTGTTTTTGACAGTGAAGTTTTTTAGTTTAATTTTAAAACACATCACATGTGAAAGCTACACAGAAAAAATTGATGTCCCAGTAAAATGTCTGATATTTATATATACATTACAATTTTGTAAGATAGGAAATTGTAAATGGTCCTGTAAATTATTAAATGTTGCTACTGTAAAAAACAGTGATTGTACACGGATGACAAGTGAGAAAAAAATTGTCCCACTTTTCTGGATGAAAATCGGACCATTTTTTTTACAACATGTGACCTCAGCCATATAGTAAATTGATCAACCCTTGTCTGCCTTCATGGGTTCATTCAGACGTCAGTAATTTTTTCCTGTAGACAAAAAAGTTCTAATTTTCATCAGTGTTTGGTTAGTGTGTTAGGTTTCACCATCAGTAATTTTCTCATATGCAATACAAATACAATATTAAATAAACTGCAAAGCATCATCTACTAATACAAAGTAAGGCCCCTTTCACACGTCAGTGATTCTGGGACGTTTGTGCTTTTTTTAAAACGTACCAGAATCACTGACATACGCAGACCCATTATAATGAATGGGTCTGCTCACACGTCAGTGATTTTTCACTGCACGTGTCTCCGTGCGGCGTACCCGCGTGTGCGTGATTGCCGCACGGAGACATGTCCATTTTTTTCTGGCATCACTGATGTTCCACGGACCACGCAGTGGTGTGGTCCGTGAAACACGTGCCAGAAAAAAACGTGCTTTTAAAATAAAAATCATTTTTACTCACCCGGCGTCCAGCGATGTCCTCTGCAGCCCGTTCTCCCTGCTGCTTCTGAGCCGGCTCATTATTGTCGCGCATATTCATTATGAGCGACACAGCCGACCCGGAAGCAGCTGCTGCGGGGGTCACCGCCGGCCGGATGCTGCACCGCGGGAGCGATCAGCACCATGGACAGCGGGAGCGCGCACAGGTGAGTTGTTTTCTAAGTGCAATCACTTAGACAACCCACGTGTGCCGTGAATCACGGCACACGCAGGGACATGTGCGTGTTTTACACGCCAGTGAAAAATGTCACTGTTTTTCACTGACGTGTGAAACGGGCCTAAGTCTGTTTGTGCACGGTGCATTTTTTATGCATTTTTTAGTACAGTTTGTGGCCCAAATCTTCGTGTTTCTCTTCATGCCACCTATGCCAGCAAAGTCAATGAGAATTCTGAAGTGTTCTGCGCATGTTGCTTATTTTTTTACTTGCAGATTTGGTGCAGAAAATAAACTGCAGCATGTCAATTGTTGGTGCATTTTTTCCTGCATTTTTTAGCCCTTCCACCCATTGTCTTCATTAAAAAAAATGCATGACACAAAAATGCACCAAACTATGCACCAAAACACATACATTTTTTGGTGCGTTTTTCTGCCAGAAGGTGCAGATTTCATGCAGAAAATTTGTGCACCAAATCTGCAGCGTGCGCACATAGCTGAGCTGGACGGCTTAAGCAGAGGCCCGCATGACAGTGAGCAAAATCAATGTTGATTGGTGGGTATAGGATTGGGCCCTTAGATGGAAGGAGGAGGCAAGTAAGAGGGTGGTATTTAAGGAAAAAGTGGGGGAAAAAGGGGACATGTTAGGGAGACCTTAAGTGAAGAGGCACACCTTATTTAGAAGGTGTCATTCAGTATAGAATGAGTTAAAATTTTGAGTTGTGATTTCCTGTTTTAAATGTTAATATGGCAGTGCGTCACAATGGCCAAGCGGTGTGGGTCCTTGGAGTTGGTAAATTTTGTGGTGGAGTGATATGGATGGTTCTGTTCAGGAGGGAATTAACATTGGTGATCTGGCACTTATTGAGGCTCTGGACAGGGGGTGGCCCCCTGGGAGCCCGTAGTGGTGTTAGTTTTACCACCAATCGGGGTGTGGTGCACTTGAGCTTGTGTTCATGACTAAGGGTAAAAATAATGGGGTCTTAGAAATAATTTTGTTTACATGTGCCAGATCAGGTAGCTCCAAGAACCTCCCCCAACTTTTCCAGTAAAATATAGAGTTGTATATAAACATTTGTTATGATTGATGTATGTTAGTGTAGGGGCCACTGTGGTCAATTGTATCCAGAAAAAAAAGTAGCCCATGTTTTATTAGGATGGATGAGGGACAATAGTGCGTGAAAATGAATGGAATAAGTGATTGAAACGATTTGGGCCCTAGAGTGTCATATTAAAAACAGAAAGCTCACAGATTATACACTAATGCCATCTGTGCGCTGTCCATCAATTCTCATGAGACTTGTATAGGTAAGTTTGATTTCTGACTAGCATTAAAAATGGACATTTCTCTGAGTTTTTTGCAGACACAGAGTGAGTGAGAAAACACGAAGATGTGGACAGCCCTGCAGACTACAGTGTGGACGTGTTTTATTCATGAAAAACATGTATGGTACATTATTATTATTTATTATTATAGCGCCATTTATTCTATGGCGTTTTACATGTGAAAGGGGTACACATAATAGTGACACGTACAATAATCATAAACAATACAAGGCACAGACTGGTACAGGAGGATAGAGGTCCCTGCCCGTGAGGGCTCACAGTCTACAAAGAATAGGTGAGGATACAGTAGGTTAGGGTAGAGCTGGTTGTTCGGCGTTATATGGGACTGAGGGTTACGGCAGGTTGTAGGCTTGTTGGAAGAGGTGGATCTTCAGGTTCCATTTGAAGCTTGTCAAGGTAGGTGAGTGTCTGATATGTTGTGGCAGAGCATTCCACAGTATGGGGGAGGCACGGGAGAAATCTTGGATGTGATGGTGGGAAGAGGAGATGAGAGGGGAGCAGAGGAGGAGATCTTGTGAGGATCGAAGGTTACGTGCAGGTAAGTACCGGGAGACTAGGTCAGAGATGTAGGGAGGAGACAGGTTGTGGATGGCTTTGTAGGTCATGGTTAGTGTTTTGAACTGGAGTCGTTGGGCAATGGGAAGCCAGTGAAGGGATTGGCAGAGAGGAGAGGTCAGGGAGTAGCGGGGGGACAGGTGGATTAGCCGGGCAGCATAGTTTAGAATAGATTGTAGGGGTGCGAGACTATTAGAAGAGAGGCCTAGAGAGCAGGAGGTTGCAATAATCTAGGCGCGAGATGATAAGGGAATGTACTAGGGTTTTTGCAGCTTCTTGGGAAAGGAATGTACAAATCCGGGAAATATTTTTGAGTTGGAGGCGGCAGGAGGTGAAGAGGGCTTGGATGTGTGGCTTGAAAGAGAGATCAGAGTCCGTGTATGTGAATCACGGACTTATGAATGGCACCTTATACAGAGCCATCATTGGCAGTATGTGCACACCAGAAATGTTCCTCTATATATCACCTACAAACCACCAACAGCAGCAGTAAAAAGCAAGACAAAGTAATCCATCAGCACATCACTAACCCACATGCTAGCTTAACAAATGACAAAAAATAAAAAATGTATTTTTTTTTAATTTAACCATCTGAACCAAAAACAGGAACCACCAACTCTCATATTAACATAGCGCAATCAGTAAATCGTATGGTCGATACCTATGGACATAATGAGGCAGGTGTAAAGGGGACACCTGAGCAGACACCAAAGGGTTACACTGTGGGTGATTTGGTCTTTGTGAGCAGGGCTTTTTTTACTGGGTCGACCCCTTCTACATTTCAGGAGTTAAGGGGGCTTTACACGCTACGATATCGTTAATGTTTTATCGTCGGGGTCACGTCGTTAGTGACGCACATCCGGCGTCATTAATGGTATCACAGCGTATAACACTGACCAGCAACCTTAAACGTTCTCCAATTGGTGAAAATCGTTCACCATGGAGAAGTCGTCCTAAAACCGAAAATTGTTAATGGTTGTTTATAGATGTTGCTCCTCGTTCCTGCGGCAGCACACATCGCTGTGTGTGACACCGCAGGAGCGAGGAACCTCACCTTACCTGCGTCCTGGCCGCAATGACGAAGGAAGGAGGTGGGCGGGATTTTCGTCCCGCTCATCTCCACCCCTCCGCACCTCCGCTTTGATTGGCCGGCCACTTAGTGACGTCGCCGTGACGTCGCCATGACGCTGAACGCACCTCCCCCTTCAGGGAGGGATTGTTCGGCAGTCACAGCGACGCCACCGACCAGGTAAGTGCGTGTGACGCTGCTGTAGCGATAATGTTCGCTGCGGCAGCGATCACACAATATCGCATGCGTGACGGGGGCGGGTGCTTTTGTGTACGATATCGCTAGCAATTGCTAGAAATATCGTAGCGTGTAAAGCCCACTTTAGTTTATGAAATGTCTTGTGGAGTTTGTCCTATGTTTATTATATGCTATCATGTATTACTAAAGAATTTATTTTGGTTTTGGTTTTTTTTGTCATTTTTTAAGCTGGCTTGTGGTTAAATAAATTTTCATCACCCTACAGTCTCGTTGTTGTTTCCATATTTAAATGGGCATACAAGATACAATCAAACATAAAGCAGGGGTTTACTTGTTCACTGTTTGGTAGACATGTTCATCAGCCTGTGTAAATGGAACTTGAGTTAAACCTTCAGACGTTCAGCAACTATTGTTCATAGACTCATTTTGCTGGACAGATGTAGCAAAAAGTGCTAGAGTGACAAATTTAGTTTGCAATAGGCTAGGGTTAGATGGCCATCTTTCTCACATCTTCAAATTGATCACAGTATGAGCTTAGTGTGATCCGAGTTGTTAGGATGAGGAGAACATGGCGAAAAAAAAATTCTCCATCTTCTCCATTCTATCAGTCTGTCAACATTGGACTGCACTCAGATGTGGGATCAAACTCTGACATGCTGCAATTTTATTCCTCGAACCAACTTGGTCCAAGGAAAAATTTAGACAAGTGCACGGCGCCATAGAATAACATTGATCCGGATGTTTTGTTGAATATCACTCTGAGAGGTTTGGTAAGGGTACGTGGCCACGATCCGGAGACATAGTATCACTCACCTGCATAGACTCGAGTATTCTCCGCAGGAGAACACAACCTCTGTGCGCACAATCAGGGTTCTGGGCTCAGTAGATTTTCGCTGTGTTTTCCTGCTGACAACATTCACGTCTCCACAAGTATAAATTGATATGCTGTGGCTCAGAGAGCCGCGCCGCATGACAGATAACGTTTCCTCAAAAAAAAAATCAGTGGGCATGGGATTTCTATAAATCCCATCCACTGTCCTTGTTCTGTGCAACACAGAGTTTTGGACATAGCAAAATCATGCTGCGTCCAAAACACTGCAAACACTGATCGTGGGAACGCACCCTTAGTTTGCAGTCTGTATGTGTGTCACGGTTTTCTCCTTATTTTAGAGACTAGTGACAGCTTTAGGACTGGAGCCTCTCATCTACATCTGGGACTTTACATTTAAATGTGGTTTTGTTTCTCTTGGTGCTGAAACAGGTAATGTCAGTTTTGCAGCTAGCAGCTTTCCAGCAGTGCAGGACAGCTGCAGCTGCTCTGTAGCCGTGTCTTTTTGTGTTTAAGTAGTAAGGTTTCCCAGCAATCTTTGCTGATTATACAAAACCATTTGTATTCTGGCCGCCTTGGTGAAAGGAGATGCTGTGGATTTGTCCTGAAATTGTATCTTCTCCATTTTGGTTGTTTTTCCCCTGTTTGTCTCACCTACCCTCTTGTTGTATTAGTGCAGTGGTGGGTCATGGGAACCTTACCTTCCCACTCACTAGCTAGGACTATAGTAGGGACTTTTCAGGGCTTCAGGTATTCCTGCTCTGCGACAGGTGAGAAACCTGTATAGGGTTAGGCTTGCAGTGCAGGGTACAGCAGCAGGTAGGGCAGGAGGTGTCCGATCTACCCTCACTAGCGATAGGACTCACCGTTGTTATTGTATTCCTGGTGTCCCCCTTGTTTGTGGTGTTGTTGAGGTATGTTTTTGTTGTGCATCAGACATCCGTTCATCTGAACACGCGCACCACATCTAATAGCATGACAATGTGACTGCATACTTGTGAATCAACACAGCACAAACTATCAGGATTTTCCAATGCCGGCGGCGAGAGCGGGCGATCATGACGGCAGGTATGCAATATTCATACTTCCAGCCACACTCTTACTACGGCACCACAAAATCCTGACAATGCATGCGCTTTGAAGATTCACAAGTTTGCAGTCACATACACTGTAGACTTTCATGGCAAAACTGGACAACCCCTTTAAGTTCAGGATATTGTTCATAAAGTTCCATGTTGAGTCACTACATCCGTATTTACATCAGTGTTAGCTGTAATATTCTCTCCCATTTGTAATACAACTGCTATGGAAATGTGACATGAATGAACAATATTCCTACTACAGATCAATTGCATTTATATCAACATGGTTGCACCAGACAAGTTCATAAGTCAAGTAAATGTGATTTGATTCCTTTCTATATTTTCTATGAATGCGAAAATAACTGGGCAAATTATCATTAAGATTGTTCCTAACTTCTTTTACCGTTTACATTTGCAGCTCAGAATACTGTATCATTTAGTGTCATGATGTTGCTCCAATATATTTTCTTAATGTACAATGTTTACAAATGACACTTGCAATATATCAAACATCTTACATTGTTTTCTTTATGAAATGCTCTTTCCCTCATAATACAAAGGTAGAACAAATGTTGTGCTGCAAAGAAGTGGGCGACTGAATTACCACTGGGACCTCAATTTTCTGAAATGTCACTTGTTATCATTGTATCAATGTTGCTGTATAGCGGTGTATTGATTTCTACAAATGCAGCATTATTTACTCTATATTTACTGATAATATCAAGGATCCAAATATAACAGCAGAAGAGCAATACTAAGGCTTGTTGCACATTTTACTTGCTGTGTATGTTTGTTGTACCACAGAAAGTCTCTTGGAGCATAAGTCAAACTAAAGGGGGTGTTACACGCAGTGATATCGCTAGCGATATCACTGGTGAAAGCACCCGCCCCTGTCATTTGTGCGTCACGGGCAAATCGCTGCCCGTGGCACACAAAATTGTTTGGAGCCGTCACACATACTTACCTGCCAGTGACGTTGCTGTTGCCGGCGAACCGCCTCACTTCTAAGGGGGCGGTTCGTGCGGCCGCCCAATAGAAGCGGAGGGGCGGAGATGAGCGGGACGTAACATCCCGCCCACCTCCTTTCTTCCGCATTGCCGGCGGCCGCAGGTAAGCTGCAGTTCGTCGTTCCCGATGTGTCACACGTAGCGATGTGTGCTGCCTCAGGAACGACGAACAACCTGAGTACTCAACAATCACCGATTTTTTTAAAAAGGAACGACGTGTCAACGATGGACGATATGATGAGTATTTTCCATCGTTAATGCTCGTTCCTTGCTGTTAAATGCAACAATGTCGCTAACGGGGCCTTAAGGCTATGTTCATGTTGCGTCTTTGCCTCACATTAGAGACTCCACTGGGGCTTCTGCCTAGAGCCCTGAAAATCAGTATTCGGCCACCGATGGCCATTGAGTTTAATGACGCTGCTCTATCTGATCAACTTTTTGTCAGCATTTGACTTTTGAAGCTCAGCATCACAGTTCCACTGAATCCTGTTTTTCAGGGCTTCAGCCAGAAGTCCTGTTAAAGGTCGTGGGCCTTAGTAGTCGTGACAGAGCCTGTTGTTTGGCTGCAGCACAGACCAGTGATATTTCTCTGCACCCTGATCACCATTTTAGTGCAACTCAGTGTTAGGAATACTTTCTCTTGCTGCAACACAAACACTGACACTTCCACAGATTTCTTCATTAAAACTTCTTTACTGACAACAAACAAATGGAGAGATTCTTCATGCTTTAAGAGGGCACACTCTTGTTCCCTGAAGGGGTTTTCCATTAGCATATACAGTACAGACCAAAAGTTCGACACACCTTCTCATTCAAAGAGTTTTCTTTATTTTCAGGACTCTGAAAATTGTAGATTCACATTGACGACATCAAAACTATGAATGAAAACATGTGGAATAAAATACTTAAAAAAGTGTGAAACACCTGAAAATATGTCTTTTATTCTAGGTTCTTCAAAGTAGTCACCTTTTGCTTTGTTTACTGCTTTGCACACTCTTGGCATTCTCTTGATGAGCTTCAAGAGGTAGTCACCGGAAATGGTTTTCCAACAGTCTTGAAGGAATTCCCAGAGATGCTTAGCACTTGTTGGCCCTTTTGCCTTCACTCTGCGGTCCAGCTCACCCCAAACCATCTCGATTGGGTTCAGGTCTGGTGACTGTGGAGGCCAGGTCATCTGGTGTAGCACCCCATCACTGTCCTTCCTAGTCAAATAGCCCTTACACAGCCTGGAGGTGTGTTTGGGGTCATTATCCTGTTGAAAAATAAATGATAGTCCAACAAAACGAAAACGGAATGGAATAGCATGCCACTGCAAGATGCTGTGGTAGCTATGCTGGTTTAGTATGCCTTCAATTTTGAATAAATCCCCAACAGTGTCACCAGCAAAGCACCCCCACACCATCACACCTCCTCCTCCATGCTTCACGGTGGGAACCAGGCATGTAGAGTCCATCCGTTCACCTTTTCTACAAAGACACAGTGGTTGGATCCAAAGATCTCAAATTTGGACTCATCAGACCAAAGCACAGATTTCCACTAGTCTAATGTCCATTCCTTGTGTTCTTTAGCCCAAACAAGTCTCTTCTGCTTGTTGCCTGTCCTTAGCAGTGGTTTCCTAGCAGCTATTTTACCATGAAGGCCTGCTGCACAAAGTCTCCTCTTAACAGTTGTTCTAGAGATGAGAAGGTGTGTCGAAACATTTGGTCTGTACTGTACATATTACATATACTTTGCTGGCCGACCGCTTCCCTGGTACTCGAGCTTCCATTTGAGCCCCTGAGCCCCTCATCCTCTCTTTCAGCTTCATTTTACATGGCAGAATCAAAATGTCTTTCTGGTCACCCCTCGTCTTACCACAGGGATTTAGCTGGAAGCTATTGACGGGGCCTTCTGTGACAGCACTCTTCTGAACAGTATTGTCAGGACCAAATGCTCTCTTCGAAGCACACTGACCTTCTGCTGACTGAGAGGGTTCTTTGGGTATCCGCCAGGGAACAGCCACTACCCGGGCAGTCCTCTCCTCATTAGGGCCCTGCGTGCTCAAGACCCGGATTTGACCCGAAGGTCACACCAAATTAAAGTTAACAGGGTTCTCCTCTCACCACGTCTCCAACAGATGCAGTCTGTTAATCTTGCTTAGGGACTCTCCAGCTATATCCTCTCTTCCTAACTTTATTACTAACTAAACTCCTCCCTGCCATTAGCTATCCCTAGCCCGAGAGTACCAGGGAAGCAATTACTGCATTGTGTCCACCTAGTGGCCGTATGAACACATTACATCATAACATCAAATTCCAACATTACACAGTCACATGACTATATGGTGCATTGCAGGACTGGAGTGACGAGCCTTACAACCCCTTACAGCCCCAACACAGCCACTGACTAATGGCAAAGATGCAATTCGAACCCAATCTTATACATAGAACACACTGACAAAATAGTCTCCTTGTGACCTGGGTTGGGGCAAATTATGTCAGTATATTGAATGTTGCACATTAGTGTTCAACTTCATAAAAATAAAATGTCACCAATATTCTACTCCAATAAGGTGCTGGAGAACAAATGGGCCACATTCTTACTTGGTTATTGAAAACTACACTCACATTATGAAACAAAAAAAACAAAACCAAGTAATGTTAACAGGAAAAAAAATGAAATAATGAGTAAGAACCATTTTATCTCCAGAAAAAAAGTCAAAGATGAATCGAGGCCCATATTTTATGATTTTTTTTTTATTTACAAATGCAGTCTATCCATCCACTGCACAACACTACAAAAAGAAGTATAAAAACAGCCTCATCCTGCCATTTACAGTGTAGACTGATGACTTGTCATCTGCTGACCTGATTGATGGGCAAACATGTGACCCGGTCAGCCATCGCCAAACCTTTTCTATTTCAACACCTTCATGTATTACTAAATTGCAAACAGTAGTGTCCCATGTCATGCTCAGGGTTTATGACCTTGAATGCTCTTTCTTTATCTCTCCAAAAGAGATATTTTTTCATACATGTTTTTTGTTTTTTTTTAAATGCTATGATTTTTGCAGCATTTTTCAGACTCTTTGAGGAAAACCTGCAATCAGATGTTAACTGATGCAGGAAAATGTCTGCGTTAGGCATCGTTCACACATCCGTGTAAAAAAAGCCTGTGTTTCATGGTCCGTTTTGGATATCCATATAGCCTTCCATGTGTCCGTGTGTGTCAGTCGTGTGTCATCTGTGTGACATCCATGTGCTGTCCTTATGTCCGTGTGACACGTTCATGTAACCAATACCAGAATAAACCGCATGATATTGAAATTAATGATTTTTTTTATGTGTAAAAGATGTCTTAGGCCAGAAAAATGATAGATACAGTAAATGTTCTATAGCTAGATGATAGATAAAGAAATTAATAGATAGATAAATGTTAGATAGATAGAGAAATAGATAGGTAGATAGATAATGGATACAGTAGATAAAGAGATAGATGGATAGAGAGATAGATGATTTTTTTAATTATTTGTACACCATAGCGTTTGACAGCCAGCTCCCCAAGTTAGACAGCAGGGAGCCAACTGTCAATCAGCATGACGTCCGCTGTCCTGCCCCCCCCCCCAACCTCCCCCCAGAGCAGAGAAGAAGAAGCCTCTGCTCTGTTGACAAAGCCACTTTATCACTGGCAGGAGCAGTCTGTGACCTCTCTGTGCCAACAAAGAAAGGTGCAACACATAACAGGCAGGTAGGTGGCAACTAAGTGCCTGTTAGAGCTTAGGGACTTTTTTGTTGTTAAAGTCCCTGATATATCCTTAAAATGCTGTTAAAGGGAACCTGTCACCCCTTTTTTGGCCTATAAGCTGCGGCCACCACCACCGGGCTCTTATATACATCATTCTAACATGCTGTATATAAGAGCCCAGGCCGCTGTGTAGAACATAAAAAAACACTTTATAATACTCACCTAACGGTCGCACTGCAGTGGAGTTCATCTTCCTTCTGAAGCCTGTGTGCATGACGCATCCTACGTCCACATCCACACTCGCCGGTCCTGTGCAGGCGCACTACAATACTTTGATCTGCCCTGCTCAGGATTTCAATGCCAGCGAGTGTGGATGACAAAGACGCGTCATGCACCCCATCTACAGAAGAAGAAAGAAAAAGATGGCCGTAAGAGGCGGCGCCGGCACCGGACAACGGAGACGCCCATCTGACCCAACTCCACCGCAGCGTGACTGTTAGGTGAGTATTATAAAGTGTTGTTTATGTTCTACACAGCGGCCTGGGTTCTTATATACAGCATGTTAGAATGCTGTATATAAGAGCTAGGTTGTGGTGGCCGCAGCTTATAGGCCGAAAAAGTGGTGACAGGTTCCCTTTAAAGGGAACCAGTCACATAATGAAAAGTTGAAATAAACAAAAAATGGCATAGTCAGAGGAGCAATATGAATAAATCAAAGCAAAACTAGTCCACTTTTTCACCTGGTGAGAAGTCCTTTTTAGCAGTGTACATAATAAGTCACATAAGCATAGCCAAATACAACATCTTCATGATTTACTTCTTACCTCCCCTCTTTGTTTTATCCTTTGTTTCAAATCTGCTGACACCCACAGAAAATGCTTTATTTCTTCTGCATTGAAGTTTTTCAGTGTTAAAAGATCACGACCTTTCAACTGTAGATTACTATGAGAAGACCTGTAAATGACGAACAAAACATGATTATTGTCAGATATGTATGTGTTGCTAAGGCTATCACACCATGGGCAAGCTAGTCATGCTACAGTTACTTAATTAAATATGTAACTGTAGCATATTGCTTCCTGGTATCAGCTATGTTGGCTGAGGCCCCACCCCTTCTGGTCACATGGGTATGACATCAATCAGCACAGGTCCTTCTAGTCACAAAGTAAAACAATTTCAGAATAGAATTAGCATAAATAACAGGGGAAGGGGGTAACTATGAATACCCACCCCAGTTATCAGTTGATTGGCAGCTGCTGTCATTCAAGAAGCTGCTCATTTTACAAACTTTACTTGCTTGTGTTTCAAAACCTATACACCCGAGCTGACAACTAAAGGTATGTATAGAATCAGCATGATCGTGCCAGTATAGCTCTGTCTTTAGGTTAAATAGGAAAATCCTGGTGATTGGTGAGCTTTAAGCCGAAACATCATGTGTAGAGATGGGCGCACCTGTAGATGTTCGGATTGGGCAAGTATGGATGGGCTTAAAAATAAAGTCCTGTTCAGGACCGGACTTGATCCGGGCCCCAGACAAGTCTATAGGGACTCAAACTTTAGTGCTGTAAAATTGGGTTAGTAAGGTCTAGGGGCTGCAGATCAGGGCAATTATACTTATTGAGTCTGCTTGCATGTGGCAGTCACAATGCTTCCGAGCCTGTTCATTAAATCTTATGTATATTCCCTGCTTCCCTGCCCCCCACCTCTGTGACAGCATCTTTGATTGGTTGCAGACAGACTGCGCCCCCACCCTTAGTGCCGGCATCTGAGATTGATTGCACTCACACTAGCTGTTTAGCTCCCCGAAGAGGAGTCTGACTGCAACCAATCACAGAGGTTGTCTCAGAGGTGGGAGGGGGAAGCAATGAATATTCATAAGATTTAATGAGCAGACCCAAAAGCAATGTGGCAGCCTCGCGGAAACTCAGTAAGTATAATTGTCCTGCTTTAATCCCCATTTTGCTTCCTTTTTACTTTTTTATTTATTTTTATCCGGATGGCCGAACTGAAACAGTAACACGGACATCCCTGAGAAGTCCGTGTTCAGGGTCCATTCACAGACACTAGTTGTCCAAAACAAATGTAGGAGGTGGGCAGATTGCCCCATTCCTACTGAGTGTATAGTGCATTTTATATACAGTAGGTATATATGTATCCTATTGTGTCTTGGTTGGATTTTATCCTATTGTGTCTGCATATGTAATGTATGTCAGGTGGGTTTTTTACGGGAAAGTATTGTGTCTGGTTATATAACATGTGGCTGCCGAGCAATATTGCATTTTGTTATATCGAGTGTAATGTGTTTTATGTAAGTTTTTTTATTGTGGGGAAGTAGTGTATTTTCATTATGTAACGCATAAGAATGTTTTAAGGTAAGGTTTAGTGAAACGTAAGGACCAAGTGTGGAAAAGAGGGTTAAGTGGTAGATAGATAAGGTGTTAGCAATAGGAAATGTTAGGTGCAGGTGTTAGCAGGCCAGAAATGGATACTGTGGTAGCCTGAGAGACAGAGCACAGTGGGAGGAGCAGAGGCTAAGTTCACACTTCCGTTGTTTTGTATCAGTCACATGCGTCGCTTGACGCATGTGACTGATGCGTTGTACAATGGATGACAATGAAAAGAATTTCATTCTCAGACTCCGTTGTGTGCGGGAGGGGGCGGAGCTGAGCGGGGGGCAGAGCCAGGCGCTGAGGATGTCAGTGGCAGTGCTGCGGTCTGCATGGCTGGGGACAGGTGAGTGTGTGAGTGAGTGAGAGTGTGTGTGTGTGTACACATGCGGAGTGCGGAAGGGGCGGAGCCAAGTGGGGAGCGGAGCCAGGCGCTGAGGATGTCAGTGGCAGTGCTGCGGTCTCCATGGCTGGGGACAGGTGAGTGTGTGAGTGAGTGTTGTGAGTGTGTGTGTGTGAGTGAGTGTACACATGCGGAGTGCGGGAGGGGGCGGAGCCGAGCGGGAGGCAGAGCCAGGCGCTGAGAATGTCAGTGACAGTGCTGCGGTCTGCATGGCTGGGGAAAGGTGTGAGTGAGTGTGTGTGTGAGTGTACACATGCGGAGTGCGGGAGGGGGCGGAGCCGAGCGGGGGGAGGGGCCGAGTGGGGCCAGGCGCTGAGGATGTTAGTGGCAGTGCTGCGGTCTGCAGGGCTGGGGACAGGTGAGTGTGTGTGAGTGTGTGTGTGTGTACATGTGCGGAGTGCGGGAGGGGGCGGGGCCGAGCGGGGAAGTGTCGGCTCCCTGCACACGTAACCAGACTAAATATCGGGTAAAGCAAAGCACCCGATGTTTACTTTGGTTACCCGATATTTACCTTGGTTACGGGCGTACACCGCTTAGCGCTGGCTCCTTGCACCGTAACCAGGGTAAATATCGGGTAGCCAAGCAAAGCTGGTGACGTGTGCAGGGAGCTAGAGAGCATGCGCAGCGAAATCCGACGGATTGCACTGCTCAAAAAACGTTACAGGCTGCGTTCCTCCCGCCCGGCGGTCAGTCGTTCCACGACTGATCAGTCGGGCGGAGGATGCAACGCAGCATCATCAGTCACAATCCGCCGCTCATACAAGTCTATGGGAACAACGGAATCCACTAAATGGATTCCGTTGTTTACCAGAGCAGCGGATTGTGACTGATACAATTTAACGGAAGTGTGAACCTAGCCTTAGGCAGACAGGCCAGGGAAAGTGAGTTCATGTAACGAAGAAGCTCAGGTGTGTACTGCAAGAGCAGCGGGAAAGTCAGAGAAGCTGAGGTCAGTACCAGGAGGACGCAACTATACACAGGGAGCAGACGAGAACAAAGACGGAGTCGGTATACAGGCCGTGGGGTCAGATAACCAGAAGAGCACGTAAAGAACACAAGGGGGCAGACAAGGCCGTAGTCAGGAGGGAACAGGAGGTCAGGAGCCAGACGGCAACAGAGTCAGGGAGAACAGGCAGAGAAAAGTCAGGGGTTAGTCTGGGGTCGGGCACCAAGATCAATTTACCACACTAATCAGGAGCCAGGCACTTACCATAGCAAACCAGAAAATATGATTGGCATCTTTCCGGCAAACGCCAATTCCTAAAAAGCCTAGCAACTACCCAGAATATGAAGAAGGTGCGCTGAGCCCTGTCACCAACCAGAGAGTGACACGGAGATCGAAAACAGCACATTCGACACCAAAAGGGTACCGGAAATGCTGGTGGGGAGTTTCATACAGCGCACAGACAGACACTGAGACACCGAGACCAAAGGAGGATACAACAGAAAACCACAATGCAGAAACCGCACCGCAGGTCAGGACTATGACAGTTCAGTTCTGCATAGGGGTTCCTTGGACCAACGAGCTCTGTTTCGGGGTCTGCCCAGGCCTTAGGAGGTATCCTCCATTGTGTCCTATGGGCACAGCAAGCCGCAAAGGCAAGAGACAGGGAACACAGAAGTCAGACTTGGCTGCTGGAAAGCTAATATTCAGAGCAAGGACTAGACAGAAGGTTACTCCATAGAACCATAAACCAGTGGCAGCAGAATGGTAACGCAGGTGGAGAGTGGCCTGTCTGGAAAGTTTGTCATGAAGGTATCTCTCATGAAGATTATATGCTAAATAAAGAAGTTGGAGTTTGAGTTAAAAGGAAATTGTTTCTGTGATGTGGTGCACAACTACGTCTATGACAGTGACCAGCGATGGGGTTGTGGATGAGCCGCTGAAGATGCAAGTAAGTGTCGCACCCCTCAGCCGGGTCTGAACACATGCACATCACTGGATTGAGTAGGGAGAGTGGAGCCCTGCCGGCCATGACCTGGCTCCCCCCTTCACAGACCCCATAATTTACGATTCAGCTTGCCAATCACTACTCATGTGCCTTTGGCATGGAATACATTTTTTTCATGTTTGCTATGTTTAGAAAGCCATGGACCCCATAGGGGGGAGGGGCGACATGACCAGAGGGAAGGGAGGGAGTGAGGGGTTAATAAAGGTATAATGAGGGGCATTATGGGAAGGTATAGGGGATTGGTGGAGAAAAGGATCCCTGTAGGGGAGGGGGGGGAGTATAAAAGCGATGAGGGAGGGTCTTACCTCCCCTTTTGGACTCCGGACGGCGACAGATTGAGAGACCCAGGACCAGGACCACAAGGACCAGCATGGCGGACCTCCAGGAGCTGAATCGGCTGATTAGAGCGGCGATGGCGGTGCACGGGGCCCAGGCAGTGCAATCCCACGTCAGGGCTGCCTGTGTGTCCCCGTCGGCACCTGCCCCTTGTTCCCCCCCTCGCCGTGGGCGGCGTTCCAGGCCCCCTGTGCGGTACTCTCCGGGTGCGGGGGGAGCAAGGAGGCCAAGTGAGAGCCCCCCCCGGGACCCTCCGCGGCGGGGCGGGCAGCGGCAGCTCCCTGCGTCCGCTCCGGCCGCCGGGAGGAATCTCCGACGCGGCCGCGACGGCCGAGAAGGGGGCGTGGCCAGCCCGGGGCCTTCTTCCTGTCTCAGGCCTCGGGCTGGAGTGCAGAGCCCAGCGGCGTCTCCCGGCCGGGAGCGAGCCCGGCGATTGAATGAGGCCAGCGGTGGCCTGGATGGAGGCGGGCCCGGCCTGGGGCCTACTTCCGGTCCCAGGCCGCGGGCTCGAGTGATCAGGCCGGCGGCAGCCCGGGGACCGGGCCGAGCCCTGCATGAATCGGAGGCACGGAGAGGGGGCGTGTCCAGCCTGGGGCCTGCTCTGGACGCCGGGCCCCCGGCGGTGGGGCACGTCCCGGCGGCTGCTCCTGATCAGGAGCGTGCCCGGCTGATGGAGGCCAGCAATACCCCCCGGGGATGTTGGGGGGGCCGGGCGCAGGCAGCCAGCAGGGGGACCGGTGTGGGCAGGCGCCACCCGGATACCTGCACGGCTGCAGAGGAGAGGAGGGACGGTGGGACCCCCGCGGGGCGCGCCAGGTCCCTCGGGTCATCAGCTCTGCGCCCGGCGGACGCGGTCTCCCTCGGGGGGGGAGGACCCAGCGGGAGGTCTCGGTCGGAGGCCCGGGAGGGCGGGAACCGGCGGTGGGGAGCCCCCTGAGCTCGGGGAGAGGCTCCTCCAGGAAGAGGACTCGGTCGGCGGCGGCCCAGGGGACAGGACGGTCTTGTGGGCTGTCGCCGCAAAGAAAGCAGCGGACGCCCACCGCCAGTGCCCACGCGGCTGCCCAGGAGGGTGGCTGTGGTGGAGGGGACGCATCGGCTGCGTCCTCTGGAGCTGGGACGGTGGAGGACGGCTACAGCGAAGAAGAAGAAGGAGCCCTCAGGTCGGGGGATGAATTCGAGGAGCCGCTGGCGGACGACATCGCAGTATCGAATTCCGTCTCCGCGTCACGGTCGGGTGAGCTAGCCGTGGATTCGGCATTGCTTGCGGCGCGGGGTGCGGGTGCTGGGGAGGTGGCTGCGGGCACGGCAGCGCCAGAGGGGTCAGTTTTACTTAGCCAGTTGCTGGGGCTTTTGCAGGGTTTAGCGCGCGCGCCGGCGGCGGCGACGGCCTGGACAGGGTCGGCGGTGGATGGCGCGGCGGCGGCTAGCGGCGAGAAGGTGCCGGTGGGGGCGGGTGTAGGTAGCGGAGTAGTGGAGACTGCCGGCGAAAAAGCGGGAGAAAAGGAAAAGGAAAAGGAAAAGGAAGATGAGGTGGTGCGGCTGGATGATAGGGCTAAGAGCGAGGTGTATGTGTGCTTTGAGGGACCGCTAGGGGCGCACCTCAAAAAAGAGGTGAGGGAAAAAATTTGGAAAGGGGAGTATGTGGAGATATTTTCCCTGCTGCCCCTGGAGAAATTTAACCTAGACAAGGTGAAGCCGAGCGATTCCAAGAAGGAAAAGGAGGAGGAAGAAAAACGCCGTTATAGGCTCATTCCTCGTTCCTTTTCCAATTGGTTGCAGGCGTTCGCAATTTTGGCTAGCGTGGTGGGGGAAAAGGAGCCGGAGCACTGCTCGGCTCTATTTGGCTATATGGATGCAGTCGGGGAGGCGTATCGCACGTACGGGGGTTTGGCATGGCTGCGGTATGATGAGCAGTTTAGGCAGCGGAAGGCGTTGCGGCCCGGCATGCGATGGGACCATAAGGACATTTCCTTATGGATGCGCTTAATGGCGGCCCCGAGCCAGCCCTTTCGTGGTGGTGCCGGGGGACCGGGCGCCGGGCCCTCGGGGATTCAGAAAAAGGGATTGTGCTGGCAATTTAACGAAGGCCAGTGCAAATTTGGCGCAGCGTGTAGGTTCAAGCATGAGTGCTCCGGCTGCGGGGGGGGACATAGCTTGTCCAAATGCTTTAAAAAAGGGAGAGGCAAGGCTGGGGACGGGTCTGGAAAAAGGGAGGACGCCGGTGAAAATAGAGGCGATGGCGCCGTTTTTAAGTAGGTACCCGGACGGGGCAGCGGCGTCGCTTTTGCGGTTTGGTTTTTTGTACGGTTTTCGGATTCCGTCGGCGGTTGAGGCGTTGCCTCCGGTTTGTCGCAACTTACGGTCGGCGAGGGACCACCCTATGGTTGTGGGTGAGAAGTTGGGTAAAGAGGTTGAGCTGGGCAGGATGGGGGGGCCATTTGAGAGCCCTCCGTGCAGTAATTTGGTGGTGTCCCCGCTGGGGGTGGTGCCAAAGAAGGAGCCGAATAAATTTCGGCTCATTCATCATCTTTCATTTCCGGAGGGGTCGTCTGTGAATGACGGCATTGCGCCGGAATTGTCGGCAGTGTACTACGTCTCGTTTGACAAAGCGTTGGACTTGGTACGGGCGGCAGGACGCGGTGCATTGATGGCAAAGGCGGATGTAGAATTGGCGTTTCGTTTGTTGCCGGTGCATCCGGAGAGTCAGCACCTTTTGGGTTGCTGGTGGAACGGGAAGTTTTATGTTGATCGTTGTTTGCCCATGGGCTGTTCGATTTCTTGTTCATATTTTGAGGCGTTTAGCTCCTTTGTTGAGTGGGTGGTGCGGGACGTGTCCGGCTTGTCGTCCATTATTCATTATTTGGATGATTTTCTGTGTGTTGGTCCGGCGGGTTCCATGGTTTGCGCTGGTTTGTTGTTCGCCTTGCAGAGAGTGGCGGATCGGTTCGGGATCCCTTTGGCGCAGGAAAAAACGGAGGGGCCGGCGCCGGTTATGCGGTTCCTGGGGATTGAGATCGACTCGCTGGCCATGGAATGTAGGTTGCCAGAGGACAAGATTGTGGATTTGCGGAGTGCGGTTGCAGCAATGCTGGCAGCAAAAAAAGTGCGGCTTAAGGTGGTGCAGTCTTTGCTTGGAAAGCTGAATTTTGCATGCAGGATTATGCCGATGGGGCGTGTTTTCGCCAGGAGGTTGGCGGCAGCTACGGCAGGCGTACGGTCATCGGCGCATTTTGTGCGGGTCACGCGGGAGATCAAGGCAGACTTGTTGGTTTGGGACGTCTTCTTGCGACATTTTAACGGCCGCACTTTGTGGTTGAAGAAGGTGGTGCCCAATGATGCTCTGGAACTATATACGGATGCGGCCGGGTCGGCGGGTTTCGGCGCCATTTTTCAGGGTCATTGGTGTGTGGGAAGGTGGCCCGAGGATTGGCGACTGGGTGGCCTTGTCAAAAATCTGGCCCTGCTCGAGTTGTTTCCAATCGTGGTGGCGGTGGAGTTGTGGGGGTCGCAATTTTCGGGACGAAAGGTGTGCTTCCATTGCGATAATCAGGCAGTTGTACATGCAATCAACAGCTTGTCAGCGAAATCTGGACCTGTAGTAGCATATTTGCGGCATTTGGTGCTCAAGTGTTTGCTGTGGAATATTCATGTGGTTGCAAAACATGTGCCGGGGGTGGATAACGGGGTGGCTGACGCTTTATCTCGTTTTCAGTTCCACAGGTTTCGGGAGTTACTGCCGGGGGCGGACGAGGTCGGAGCGGTGTGCCCAGAGGAATTGTGGAGCCTGGTGAGGCAGTGATTGCGGGTTTGATTAGGAATTCGGTGACCGAGGTGACTTGGTGCCGTTATGCTAAGGTGTGGGTTGAGTGGCAGGCAGTGCTGGGCGAGATGTTTGGTAACGGGCGAGCGGATTATTTACTGGCGCTCTTGGCATTGGTGAGTGAGGATTTTAGGGCTGGGAGGTCAGCGTCGGCGGTGGCGATTAGGGTGGCGGCCGTGGCCTTCTGGTTAAAGGTTAGGGGTGTGCAGGACGTTTCAAGGGACTTTCGGGTACGGCAAGCATTGAAAGGTTTTCGGAAAGGGGTGAAGGTGCGGGACACTAGGCGGCCCATTTCATTGGACTTGTTACGGCGTTTGGTGGATGGTTTGCAGGGGATTTGTGTCTCAGTGTATGAGACGGTGTTGTTTAAAACTGCTTTCGTGTTGGCTTTTTTCGGGGCTTTTCGGATAGGAGAATTGGTGAGCCCGTCAAGGGTGATTGGGGGTGGTGTGCTATTCGAGGATGTGTCGGTAGAAGGACGGAGAGTGGAGTGTCGGCTTCGGCGGTCCAAGACGGACCAGATGGGTTGGGGCAGGTTGGTAGTGTTGTATGCGGTGCAAGGGGATGGCTTGTGCCCGGTGCAGGTGGTGAGTCGGTTTTGTGGTCTGCGGGGCGGTCTTCCGGGCCCGCTGCTACGTCACGAGGACGGGGCTTGGTTGTCTCGTTATCAGTTTGTGGCAGTGCTGAGGAGTTGTTTGCGCTGGGCGGGTGAGCGCCCAGAGGATTATGGGTCCCATTCGTTCAGGATTGGGGCGGCTACCGAGGCTTCTCGTTGGGGTCTTGGAGATGACATGGTGAGACGGATTGGTCGGTGGGAGTCCTCTCGTTTTCGTGGTTATGTGCGCCCGCAGTTATTATCTCGTTGAGGGTTCTGATGGGGAGTTGTTTGTTTTGCCGTTAGGTTTTGTTGTTCTTTGTTGCAATCTGGAGTGCTGGTGTTGTTGTTAAAATTGTTTCCTTTATTGTAGGAGTGTGTCTGGTCTGGATCCTGGGGCACTCGTTCGTTTTTTGGGGGGCCCGTCGGGCCGACGCTCGCCCGAATGGTCGGCAGTTGGGTCTGGACAGGTCGCTGGCGTCGGTCAAGTGGATTGGAGTGCGGGGCATGGAATGGAGCAGGGTCGTGCCGGAATTCGAGTACTATTGTAGGATGGACAGACCCCCGAACGTGTTGGTTTTGCACGTGGGGGGTAATGACCTGGGTTCGCGGGCATCCCGCGATCTGATTCGGGACATTAAGATCGACCTACTGCGGTTATGGGCAAGGTATCCGGGCCTGGTGGTGGTGTGGTCGGATATTGTGGCCAGATTATGGTGGAGGGGGGCCCGGTCGGTTGAGAAGATTAATCGCGCCCGGGCACAAGTGAACAGGGTGGTTGCGCGTTTCGTGCGGAGAAACGGCGGCGTGGTGGTGAGGCATGTGGACCTGGAATCGGCGAAGTGGCAGTTTCGGAGAGGTGATGGGGTTCATCTTAATGACATTGGTTCTGATTTATGGGCCCTGGGTTTGCGGGATGGCGTGGAGCAAGCCTTGGGCGTGTGGCGGGTCCAGGCCACGTAAGGTGTCACGTGTCCTGTCCTGTGGCGGGGGTAGGTCTGGTCCAGAAGCGGTTGGAAGGGATTTGTAGCTGGACCGAGAGGCACTGTCTTGGTATGGTGTCTCTGGGTTCCGGGAAATTGCAGGCACGGGGTTCTGCAAAGTTTGGGGGGTATTAATCCGTGGGGTGATTAATACCTCATCTCTGGGTCGGAGTGTTGCGGCCAGGGATTTGGTGTAGGAAAGGGTTTCTGGACCGGGCCTACATAGGGTTTCATGTACCGTTTATTATTATGTGTTACCTATTATTGTGTGTTTGGGGGTCGCCCGTTGGACGGCGCCCCCTTTGTGGTAGTATGTTAATAATAGGTAATAAAGGCTGCTGTGGCCAATTTGTTTAACCAAGTCGCATGCAGTCGGTGTATTATTTTTAGGTTAAGTTTTAAGGGGTATAGTAACCATCACGACCGGAAAATCCTTCCTCAGTGGTCAGGAGTTTGAGCCCTTTTTCTCCTATGTATATGATATATGACAGACAAGTTTGGACGGTGTGTTTATGTAATGGTTTTCCTTGTTTTTAGTGGTGTGCATACATGGTAGATTCAAACTGAAGGCAGAAAAACTATGAAGGCACTCATATGGAAACAAGGAGCAAATAAATGCGTTCAAAACCTTAAATTCCTCCAATTCCCCATTTTACTCTGATGGCATCTTTACACACCCTTGACATTCTGTTGTGATGCCCTGGCAAAACCAGGTAGTCACAAATAGGCCCCCCCATAACACCTTCCCTCACTTAGGAAACAAACAGCCAACCTAAAACCCTAGTCACCCCCCTTAGGGAAAGATAGACACACCAGTGGGCATGACCAGACGGTTGGACACGCCCACCCAGGGGTCTAGACAGCCTGGGGTGGGAAAACAAGCAGTGAAGTGAAGTTTGTGGTTCAGTTTGGAGAGGAGTGTGGGCTGGAGCTAAGTGTAGCTCCAGCAGAAAAAGGTCAAGTTGAACGGTGCCAGGGTAGGAGCCCTGGTGCCTTTGGCTAGGAGGCAGACGGTGGTCTCCGTCAGCAGGAGACGGGAAGACCAGGGTTGTAGCCCGCTGGTACCGACACGGGGAACCGACCCGGAAATCGGAGCACAAAGGGGGGTACTCGGACCCTGAAGCAAGGACCAGAAACAAGCGGCCAGGTTAATTAACTGATTGAGGCCAGGACTAGAAGTTCTGTCCCACCCAAAGTCCCTCATAGAAGACAACAGCCCACCGATAGGGATAAGAGGTCACTGCCAGGGCCCATAGATCCCATGGGCCAGCGTCTGCGGGCACGGCTCCTTAGGCCACATCCAGCCGGGAGCGGACTTCTGAGTTCCAGACTAGGAAGTCCACCTTACACAAAACAGTACAGAGGAAAAGGATAGAGACCACCGGCCGTGGCACCAGCCACCAGCACCTTGGTTTACCAGAGACTCTTGTGATTTATTGACTGTGAGTAATCAAACCTCCCCCCTTATCGTCGCTATACACCAGACACTGGGCCAAGGGGCAACAATCCCTACCCATGGAGGGGTTCACTTCCAGCTGCCACTACATCTCCTGCAGGTGCCCAATCACAGCAGCGGTGGTGTCCCAACTCACCACACACCGTGGGTGGCGTCACGAACTTAATATGGCCTAGCCCGTACATCTATGTCCCCTCATTATATTCGGCGTGTCCGTGAGACCCCCGGGTCCGGGGACCCTCGAGCCACTACCCCAGCAGGCACGGATCCGAGCAGCGCCGGCTGCTGGCACGGGGCGGCACATTGTCAAGCATCTGTGTCGCCCTGGGCAAGCCAGGGGACACAGGTCACACACCACCACACCCTACATCCCAGGTAGGAACATCTAAGCTAACCAAAAATCCTTGTTGCCTTCCTCCAGAGGCTGATGATTCACACCAGGGGGTGGGCCAGGCGGTTGGCTCCGCCCACCAAGGAGGTCACAGCTCTGGAGGCGGGAGAAACCAGGCAGAACAGTTAGGGGAGTGAAGGAGTAAACAACTAAGTGAAAGTAGAAAAGTGACAGTAAAGAAGGAAAGCCTGAAGGGTCCAGCTTTGTGGAGGGCCAGATCAGCAAGGTCAGCGACGGCGGTGACTGTCTGGAGGGGGACCGTTTGGAAGTTCCTGGAAGGACCCCGTTGGCTGTGTGCCCGGTGGTCTGGAGCAGTGTTCCGAAGGACAGTCAGCACCAGGGCAGGGGCCTCTCGGACCCCGGCAAGGCTAGGAGTCGCCAAATTTGCCGAATCCGTCAGTGAAGGGGACGTAGAACCCCCAACAACCAAGTCCCGATTGAAGGCAACAGCCCAACCTGAAGCAGAGAGACACCGCAACCGCCACGGCACCAGTTTCTCAGGGCCAGCGCCTGCGTGCAAAGTGTAGAGCTCCTCCGGCCCAGATTGCAGTCGGGGAGCGGGTAACTGGAGGGAATCCACCGCTACCACTAGTCAAACATAGGTGCAAGGAAGAGGGACATCACCGTCACCTACCGGGAGTGCAGGTGCAGCCGTCTGTGGGACCGTCCTACCAGCCGTTTGGTTTACCGTACAAACTGTGTCCATGTCTCAGGCTGAGTGAGTACCACAGTGCCGCAAGGCACAGCGCTGCCCCCGCGTCCCTGCGCCCACCAGGCCCCGCACCTCCTTCTCCACCACCGGGCGCCGGGATCACCAACCCCTACCCACGGAGGGACAACACAACACCTGGCTGCTCCGCATCACCATCCCCGGGACCCCCGAATTGAGCAGCGGTGGTGAAATCACCACAACCGTGGGTGGCGTCACGAACTATAACAATCCCCCTGTTACGGGGGGCTGTCTGATAATAACTTAAAGGAGTATCAGACAGTCAGGGTCCACCGTGCAAAGACTCTGCTGCAGACTATGGCAGAGGGCAATACCTCTGTTAACTCACAGAAGGATATAATAAGTAAGTAAAGCAATTCCTCCCTTACTTGGAGGGTGTGTGGAATGATCTCTGTTAATAATCACAGAGACAAAGACAATGTGTGCGAAATGGCACCTACCTAGGTCCGCTCTTCTAGTGGTGCAAAAGAGACGAACAGCAGCGTAAGCCGCACAAAGCTCCTACCTGCGTTCGCTCCACTAGTGTGCGAGGACACGAACCACTAGATATGGCACCTGCCTAGGTCCGCTCTTCTAGTGGTGCAAAAGAGACGAACAGCAGCGTAAGCCGCACAAAGCTCCTACCTCTGTTCGCTCCCCTAGTGTGCGAGGATACGAACAACTGCCAGACGCAGTATAAGGAACGTTACCCTAGCGGCAACGTCCACCTACGAGTCGAATCACAAGGCCCAGCCAGACCATGTGCCTCAGGCACCTGCCTATGTCCGCTCCCCTAAGAGGTAAGGATACGGACAGCAGCCGAAGCTGTAAGGTATAAGAACGCTACCCTGCTGGTAGCGCTCACCTTGCATAGACAGAGGAATGCCTAGAGGAACGTGCACAGGGCGTCTACCCTCATGCATGAACCAAGAGGACTGAGCGCCATGCGGCGTGTGTCAGGGTCTTATATAGACTCTGTGCCTCATCCAAGATGGAGGACACCAGAGCCAATCGGCTGCCAGAACGACAAGAGTGACGTCATGCTGGCCTATCACCGAGCAAGGCGTCACAAGCACATGACCAGCGACCAATCGGCATAGAAGGTGTCAGAGACATGTGACCTCGTGTCAGCGATGATGTCACCCGCACATGTGCAATGGCTCCAAGATAGGACTTAGTCTCCAGCGCTCGCACATGTGCAGTAGCAAGAAATCTGGACTTAGTCTCCAGCGCTCGCACATGTGCAGTAGCAAGAAATCTGGACTTAGTCTCCAGCGCTCGCACATGTGCAGTAGCAAGAAATCTGGACATAGTCTCCAGTGCTCGCAGCAACCGTAACAGTACCTCCCCCTCAAGGGCCCACCTCCCGGCGACGCAGGTAATCAGCAACTAAGTCGGGAGCATGGACAGCCTCCTCAGGCTCCCAAGAGCGATGTTCCGGGCCGTAGCCCTCCCAATCTATCAAGAAGAACCTGCGCCCTCTAACCATCTTAGAACCAACTATGGCTCGTACCTCATAGCTAGAGCGAGAGGAATCAGAAGCAGGAGAGTGCACTTCACGAGCGTGAGGTAAAATTGCCGGCTTTAGCAGTGAAACATGGAATTTGTCATGGATCCTAAGATGGACGGGTAACTTCAATTGGTAGACTACAGGATTTACCTGTCGAAGAACCTCATAAGGACCCAGGAAGCGAGGAGCAAATTTGACAGAGCTCACTCTAAGTTTCACGTTTTTTGCAGAGAGCCACACAAAGTCCCCTGGAGAAAAGACAGGAGCCGGGCGACGAAACCGATCGGACACCGTCTTCATACGGTCCTTAGCTGCTTGGATTGACTCTTGAGTCCGATCCCAAACCTCTCTGGCATTAGTTGCCCAGTCGGCCACAAGAGGAGGAGGTGCAGCAGCGGGAAACGGTACCGGTACCCTAGGGTGTTGCCCATTATTGAGTACGAACGGTGTCTGCCCAGTGGCCTCAGCCAGCGAATTGTTAAGGGCAAATTCTGCCCAGGGTAGGAGGGAGGACCAGTTATCGTGGTTCTCAGCAACAAAGTGTCGAAGGTATATAATCATGGATTGATTGGTACGCTCAACCAAACCATTGGTCTCCGGATGGTATGCCGAAGATAGATTCAACTCAATTTGCAGAAGGCTACAAAGATCTCGCCAGAAACGGGAAGCAAATTGCGGGCCTCTATCACAAATGATACGATCTGGCATCCCGTGAAGCCTAAAGACATGCTTGAGGAATAGTTTGGCTAGTACCCTGGAAGATGGGATTCTCGATAACGGTACGAGATGAACCATCCGGGAGAAATGGTCCGTAATGACCCACACAAATCTATGTCCCTGTGAACATGGAAGATCACCCACAAAGTCCATGCCTACCACCTCCCATGGTCTATCTGGCACTGGTAAAGGATGCAAGAGCCCAGCCGGTCTCTGCCGTAATGGACGGTTGCGAGCACACGAGTAGCAGGAACCGACATATCTCTTGACGTGGCTGGCTAAGTGTGGCCACCAATACCACCTCTCCAGTAACTCTCGTGTCCGTCTAATACCAAAATGCCCACCCACCTTTGAGGTGTGGGCCCATGACAGTATATCATTCTGTCGATCAGGCGGAACAAAGGTCTTGCCCGGTGGGATTTGGTCTAACGTCACAGGCGAGAGCGTATGAAAAACCCTGGAGGGAAGGATAAGACGAGGTTCGTCAATCTCTTCCTGGGTAGAAAGCATAGAGCGAGACAGGGCGTCTGCCTTGTTATTCTTACTCCCAGACAGATAGTTGATGGAGAAGTGAAAGCGGGAGAAAAACAAGGACCAGCGGGCTTGCCGAGGATTCAGACGCTGAGCGGTTTGTAAGTACGTCAGATTCTTATGGTCTGTATAGACCTGGAAAGGATGTTTCGCTCCTTCCAGCAAGTGACGCCACTCCTCCAAGGCTAATCTCAAGGCGAGCAGTTCCCTATCCCCAATGGTATAGTTTCTCTCTGCCGGTGAAAAGGTTTTAGCAAAGAAGAAACACGGCCTTTTTCTACCTGCACCGTTCTTTTGATACAAGACCGCACCAGCACCCACTGAAGAGGCATCAACCTCTAAGAGGAAGGGCTTACTCTCATCGGGTCTTTGAAGAACGGGAGCAGTTGAAAAGTGTCTTTTTACTGCCTCAAAAGCCTGAGATGTCTCAGTAGACCAGGCTTTGGGATTAGCACCTTTCTTAGTCAAGGCCACCAAAGGGGCCACCAAAGTAGAAAAATGGGGTATGAACTGCCTGTAATAATTTATGAATCCTAAGAAGCGTTGCACCGCCTTCAAGGAATGAGGTTCGGACCATTGCAGGACAGCAGAGAGCTTCACAGGATCCATAGCCAGGCCCTCTTGTGAGATAATGTAACCCAAAAAAGGCAATGAGGACTGCTCGAATACACATTTCTCGAGTTTAGCAAACAATGAGTGCTCCCTTAAACGGGAAAGGACACGAACGACATCCTGACGATGAGTCTCCAGATCAGGAGAAAAAATCAGGATGTCGTCCAGATACACCACTACTGAGGATAACAGTAAATCCCTGAACACATCGTTTACGAAGTCCTGAAATACTGCGGGTGCATTACATAACCCAAAAGGCATGACGAGGTATTCATAGTGACCGTCTCGGGTGTTAAAAGCGGTCTTCCATTCGTCACCCTTTCGAATTCGTACCAAGTTATACGCACCCCGCAGATCCAACTTCGTAAAAACTTGAGCTCCTCTCAGTCTGTCAAAGAGCTCCGAAATTAAAGGTAATGGGTATTTGTTCTTTATTGTGATTGCGTTGAGACCCCTGTAATCTATGCAGGGACGCAAATCACCCTCTTTCTTCCGAACAAAGAAAAACCCAGCTCCCGCGGGAGAGACAGACTTACGAATGAACCCCTTCTCTAAACTCTCTCTTATATAGGTCGACATGGCCTCCGACTCAGGTATCGACAGGGGGTAAACCCTGCCTTTAGGTGGAACCGAACCTGGGATAAGGTCTATGGCACAGTCATACGGCCTATGGGGTGGAAGAACCTCAGCACCCTGTTTGGAGAACACGTCAGCGAAATCCAGATAGGGTGTAGGTATGGGAGAGAGATCAGTAGATTCAACCGCAATGACCTTAGGTGGTAAGGGAAGACATCGGGACTGACATTTCGAACCCCAACTAATAATGCTGTCAGACTCCCAGTCAATGTGAGGAGCATGAGTCCGAAGCCATGGGAGACCCAGAAGGATGTCGTCTATACCCTCAGGCAAAACAAGAAAAGAAATCTCCTCTATGTGACCCTGAGACAGGGAAAGGCGCAAGGGAACTGTCCTCAATGTAATGGAGTCAGACAACATAGTTCCATTAACAACACGGACAGGAATAGGCGCCTCTAACATGATAGAGGGAATATTGTGTCCCTTTACAAATCCTGAGGACACAAAAATCCCGTCAGCTCCGGAATCCACAAAAGCCATAATAGGCCATGTATTCTCAGATAACGAGAGCTGACCTGGGATACAACACTTAGAGGGTGCAGAAGACGTCTCTAGTAACCCCCCTCTAATGGTTACTAGACCAGGGAGTTTCCCTGACGACTAGGACACTTGTTGGCATAGTGCCCAGCCTGACGACATACGTAACATATAGGAGGACCAGACTTGCGTAGTCTGGAAGACGTATGACCTAACTCCATAGGAGTGGGAGATGTTTCAGATGCTGAGGAAGATGGTAGTGGACCCTCAACAACTGGAATAGCCCGATGCTTAGGGCGTGAGGAAGAGACCTCGAGTCTACGTTCCTTATGGCGTACATCGATCCTCGTTGCTACTGTGATCAAGTCCTCCAGAGAAGCAGGGACCTCACGAGTAGCAAGAGCATCCTTGACATAGCCTGCCAACCCTCTCCAGAAGATAGGAATCAACACCTTCTCTGGCCAATCTAGTTCTGCCACCAGAGTTCTAAAAGCAATGGCATAAGAACTAGTGGATAACGAACCCTGAGATAGATCTAACAGTCTCAGGGCCGCATCATGGGTAACCTGCGGACCCATGAATACCGCCTTAAGAGCATCAAGAAAGTCTTGATGTCTCAGAGTAACCACATCAGAGCGCTCCCATAGGGGAGTCGCCCATTCTAAGGCTTTGTCCTGAAGTAAGGAGATGATAAAGCCTACTCTGGACCTCTCCGTAGAGAAGCGAGAAGAGTTGACCTCTAGGTGTATCTGACACTGACTAATGAAACCACGACATGATCTGGCATCGCCAGAATATCTGTTTGGCAGAGCAAGTCGAGGATCATGTGCAGATGTCACCATGGTCTGAGGTTTATCCTCTATACTCTTGAGCCGTGACTCAAGTACTTGTATGTAACGGTGTAACTGCTGATATTCTGCCATAACTGCCAGACCCTTGGCTCAGTCCTAATGTTACGGGGGGCTGTCTGATAATAACTTAAAGGAGTATCAGACAGTCAGGGTCCACCGTGCAAAGACTCTGCTGCAGACTATGGCAGAGGGCAATACCTCTGTTAACTCACAGAAGGATATAATAAGTAAGTAAAGCAATTCCTCCCTTACTTGGAGGGTGTGTGGAATGATCTCTGTTAATAATCACAGAGACAAAGACAATGTGTGCGAAATGGCACCTACCTAGGTCCGCTCTTCTAGTGGTGCAAAAGAGACGAACAGCAGCGTAAGCCGCACAAAGCTCCTACCTGCGTTCGCTCCACTAGTGTGCGAGGACACGAACCACTAGATATGGCACCTGCCTAGGTCCGCTCTTCTAGTGGTGCAAAAGAGACGAACAGCAGCGTAAGCCGCACAAAGCTCCTACCTCTGTTCGCTCCCCTAGTGTGCGAGGATACGAACAACTGCCAGACGCAGTATAAGGAACGTTACCCTAGCGGCAACGTCCACCTACGAGTCGAATCACAAGGCCCAGCCAGACCATGTGCCTCAGGCACCTGCCTATGTCCGCTCCCCTAAGAGGTAAGGATACGGACAGCAGCCGAAGCTGTAAGGTATAAGAATGCTACCCTGCTGGTAGCGCTCACCTTGCATAGACAGAGGAATGCCTAGAGGAACGTGCACAGGGCGTCTACCCTCATGCATGAACCAAGAGGACTGAGCGCCATGCGGCGTGTGTCAGGGTCTTATATAGACTCTGTGCCTCATCCAAGATGGAGGACACCAGAGCCAATCGGCTGCCAGAACGACAAGAGTGACGTCATGCTGGCCTATCACCGAGCAAGGCGTCACAAGCACATGACCAGCGACCAATCGGCATAGAAGGTGTCAGAGACATGTGACCTCGTGTCAGCGATGATGTCACCCGCACATGTGCAATGGCTCCAAGATAGGACTTAGTCTCCAGCGCTCGCACATGTGCAGTAGCAAGAAATCTGGACTTAGTCTCCAGCGCTCGCACATGTGCAGTAGCAAGAAATCTGGACTTAGTCTCCAGCGCTCGCACATGTGCAGTAGCAAGAAATCTGGACATAGTCTCCAGTGCTCGCAGCAACCGTAACACCCCCACACCCAACCACAAAACCCCCCTTTCACTCACGGGCGAGGAGTGTCGCTCGAGAAACCCCGGGATCCGGCCCACAGCTCGAGCCACCACTGAGCAGCTGCCGGACCCGAGCAGAAGGGGTGAGCGTAGTGTGCCGACACCCTCCTCCCCGCCCGCGACACATCTCCATCAGGTAGTCACATGAAATGGCTTTAAATCAACAGGTATGCCTTGTCAAGAGTTCATTTGTGGATTTGTCAGCCTTCAGAAAGTGTTGCGACCATCAGGTGTATTTTGCAAAGGCAGTGTTAGTACACACGTCTATACAGTGCTGAGCCCTGTTCCACAACTGTTCTTAGCCAGAATATGGCAAGAACCACTCAACTAAGTAAAACAATAGTTCATTATTATTTTTCAAATATGAAAGTCAATCTGCAAAATTGCAAGAATTTCGAAGTGCAATCATGCAATCTATCAATTGCAATGATGAAACTGGCTCTCATTAAGATTGCTCCAGAAAATGAAGATCAAGAATTGCTGTATATACTCGAGTTTTAGCCGAGGCACCTAATTTTACCACAAATAACTGGGATGACTTATTGACTGGAGCATAAGCCTAGGGTGGGAAATGCAGCAGCTACTGGTAAATTTAAAATAAAAATATATACCAATAAAATGTAATGTGCCAATCCTTGTCCACTGTAGTAATGTGCTCATATTGTCCCCAGTAGTAATGTGCCCATATTATCTCCTGTAGTAATGTTCCCATATTGTCCCCTGCAGTAATGTGCCCATATTGTCCCCTATAGTAATGTGCCCATGTTGTTCCCTGTAACATTGCACCATATTATCTCCTGTAGTAATGTGCCCATATTGTCTCCTGTAGTAATGTGCCCATTTTGTCCACTGTAGTAATGTGCCATCTGGTTTCCTGTAGCAATGTGCCCATATTGTCCACTGTAATATTGTGCCCATATTGTCTCCTGTAGTAATGTGCCCATTTAGTCTCCTGTAGTATTGTCCCCATATTGTCCCCTGTAGTAATGTGCCCATATTATCTCCTGTAGTATTGTGCCCATATTGTCCCCTGTAGTAATGTGCCCATATTGTCCCCTGTAGTATTGTGGCCATATTATCCCCTGTAGCAATGTGCCATCTTGTCCCCTGTAGTAATGACCTCATTCTGGTCCCCTTCTTGACCCTATTATGCCATTGTTAACCCACACACAAAAAATATTCTCCCCTGTCCTCCATTCTCGCAGTGTCCTCTTAAAGGTACGCCTAAAGGGATGCTAACTTACTCACTGTCCCAGTCGTGTACTCCCCGCACTCTCCTATCCATCCATGTGTCCTGCTGTCCTCTCCTGCATGCGGCACAGGCTCCCCGGGATCACACCTAGAACAAGTGCGCACTGGCCCTCCTCTTAATGGGCTGGCGTACTAGTACCAAAAAATGCCTCAGCCTATGACACTATATATTTAAGGCACCCTCCCATTAGGGGAGCTGCCTGCGCAACGCTCCTAGTCAGTCAGTGTCTCAGTCTGCTAGCTAGCTAGTTATCAGGTACTATTATCCCTGTGTCCATCACCCTGTACTTGCCTTCCCATACATGTCTGCCCCTGCCATACCCACCATTCCTGTCTGTACCAACTTGCCTCAGTTGCCTGTACCTGTCTATATCTGAGTTCATCACATGTCCTGGGGGACAGCTGCCACAGTTCCAGTCACGGCTCTGGAAGTGGTACCTGGTGTCCACCTAGCAATAAGCACTCAGTTAAGCCCCTCCCACTAATGGGGAAGCTTAGGTCCTCCTGGGGCCCAGTAGGTCCCCTAATCCCGCTCGCTGCCCCTACACTGGCCGCAAACATTACACATATGTAATTGCAATAATTTTTGGGGAGGAATGCTTCATTTTCTGGAACAATTTCAAGGGTGACAACACTTTCAGTCATGACTGTATATATATATATGTGTATATATGTATATATATATATATATATATATATATATATATATATATACACATACATACAGTGCCTTGCGAAAGTATTCGGCCCCCTTGAAGTTTTCAACCTTTTCCCACATTTTAAGCTTCAAACATAAAGATAAGAATTTTAATGTTATGGTGAAGAATCATCAACAAGTGGGACACAATTGGGAAGTAGAACAAAGTTTATTGCTTTTTTTAAACTTTTGAAAAAAAGAATAAACTGAAAATTGGGAAGTGCAATATTATTCGGCCCCTTTAACTCACTGCAGAAGTTCATTGAGGATCCCTGAATGATCCAATGTTGTCCTAAATGACTGGTGAGGATAAATATAAGCCACCTGTGTGTAATCAAGTCCCCGTATAAATGTACCTGGTCTGTGATAGTCTCAGTGTTCTGTTTAAATCACAGAGAGCATTATGAAGACCAAGGAACACAACAGGCAGGACCGTGATACTGTTGTGAAGACGTTTAAAACTGGATTTGGTTACAAAAATATTTCCACAACTTAAACATCCCAAGAAGCACTGTGCAAGCAATCATATTGAAATGGAAGGAGTATCATACTGTAGGGGGTGGGCAGACCCCCTACAAAGGAAGCATAGTTAACCCGGAAATGTTGTTAATAAAAATGTTTTATTTGTATATGTATTGTGGTAGGGCACCCCTAGTGGCCGGGTGGGACGGCTGTCACCACAGTGGGGAGGAGGAGCCGGCAGAAGCAAGGGGAGGAGAGAGCATGGGTGGTGAAGGAAGGAAAAAGATCAGGAGAACAGTTGTCTCGGGGACGGGAGTGGAGCAGCAGAGCCGGGGCAGAGTGTGGGAGCTGAAAATCAGGGAAAGCCGGAGAGAACAGGAGCGGGGCGGAACCTCAGAGAGTGAAGCAGTCCGGTGTGGGTCCGGGCTGTGGGTAGCCAGAAGTGGGAGCCGGGCGAAGAGGAGTAGTCAGGCACATCCCCACTGGAGGGGACGCAAGGACAGGCTTCCCCCAGCTAAAGCAAGCGTATCATCACCTGTATTGCCTCGTGTGGAGCTTTGTGACGAATAAAAGAAATGTTTGTTTATTGCATCGAACCATGCCTGAAGAGTGTTTGTGCGCCGGACACCATCTGCACCACCACACTCTGCCCCACCATGACGTCTCCTGTCCCCAAAGTGACGGCGGAGCCAGGGGTAAGCCTGAAAGCAAGGGCCACGACTACAAGGCCGGAGGCGCCTCTGGCCCCCCGTTACATGTGGCGTAGTCGGCAGGATGCGAATTACATGCCAGGGACCCAAGAAGCCGGAGATCAAGTGGTGCCTAGGGCACAGGATCCGGACCATTGGAGAAGATTCCCAGTCCCATGGTGGGAAGAAGAAACAGTGCCTGCAGCGTTGGACCGGGCACAAGATGGCGGCAAGATGGCCGTCGTCTGTGAAGATGAAGAAAGCGCGCGAAAAGTTGGCGCCAAAAGAAGAGCCTGGGGCTGGCCGGTGCCGAAAAAGAAGTTCGCAGTACTCCGCCCAAAGAGGGGAGGTGCCGGTCCCAGGGCACGTACGAAGATATGCGAAGTGGGCGGTGTTGCAAGAAGAAAGAAGTACCGCCGCGGAGGGGTCGACCTGAGGTGTGAGACTGGGGGTGGAGTATGCTCAAGAGCGGGAAAAGCAAGCTCGCCTCCACTTCCTCCAGCTTCTCCACCGACCCTGACGCCTTTACCTGAGACGCATTCCCCAAACAAGATGGAAAATGCCGAGGGACTACACCCTGCGCCTGGCCTGGAGAAGAGTTACCCGAAGCAGAGTGTGGCTACGCCTGCAGAGGGATTCCCTGCTCATCTGCCGGCTGTACCCGGAGGACCGGGAAGAGCCACGAAAGTGACTTGGGTGACCACATGGGACGCCCTGACCGGAGCGACTACCACAGAGGTCCGGGCGACCTATACCGCCCAACTACCGTCGGGGAGCCGGATGCTGGGAGCCCCATACCCCTGCCCGGAGGTACCCCCGCCAGCCGCGGTGGGATCTGTGACATCCGGTCGAGCTCTGGCTCCGGAGGAAATCTACGCCCGGACACTGGAGAAAGACGAGTGGGGCTTCTACTGGGACCCAGTCCAACCTGCAACACTACCGACCCGAAGGTCCCCGTCACCTGAGCCAGACCCAGTACAAGAGCGGCTGCTCGCCGAGACCATCGCCCGGGAGATGATGGCGGGTCCCGGGGGCGAGGAGTTTGAGCACTAGTACACCACCGGAGTGGTGGTGAAATTCAACTAGAAAGAAGGGTACGGCTTCATCCGGGACGGCGAGACCGGGGACGACTACTTCTACAACCGGGTCAATTTAGACACGGAAGGTCTCCCCCGGCGACTTCATACCCTGTACCAAGGAGAGAAGGTACGGTTCCTGAGGGAAGTGGGTTGCCGGGGCCTGGTTGCGGTCGGGGTAACCCGAATGCCCACCGCACAAGAAGCTGCTCGGTGGCAACAAGAAGTGGAATGGGAGGAATATCAGAGCCAACGAGCACAGCGACGACCGGTATTGGCCGAGACCTCCCACCCGCAACGTACCTTGGCTGTAGCTCCGGCAGTCATGCCCGGGCAGAGTACCGATCCGGAGAAGGGAACCCCGCCGGTGCTGACGATCAACCAGAACATCACTACTCACCCGGTCATTGTTATGGGCAGCCCGCCGTCGTCCCGAGCAGCTACCCCCTCACCCCCATCGGGGATTGAGGAGCCAAAGCCGGAGGCCGAAACCGCGGAGCAGCCCATCAGCTACGAGCCTTTCCGGAGGCTGCGCCGGTTGCCCGGGCAGTCTTTGTCCGAGTACGTACAAGCCCAGAGAGCTGAGTGGCAACGGGCCTACCATCCGGAATAATCACCAAGGCCGGAAGATGGTGGGCTTGTTTTTTGTTTGAAGACCGGTATTGTTTTAGACCGGCAGAAGTTTCATTGTTGATCATCGTTCCAGCTGTCCAGCCCGGAGAGAGAGGCTGCTGCTGGACTGAGCCAGGGGCTCCTCCGTGCCGCTGAGAAGAAGAAGTTTTATTTGCGTTCCTGCCGTTTAACAACCAAGACCGGGAGTGCTGCCAAGCCTCCGGGCACAACCAAGACCGGGAGCTTCCAGAAGGAACTCCGGGCACCCTCCTGTGGACAGGTTCGCAGTTTCATTGGACATGTTTTGCCTAGATTTAAAAATGTGATTTTTAGATGGGAGCCTTGCCGGGAGGCTCAGGCTTTAAGAGGGGAGGTATGTAGGGGGTGGGCAGACCCCCTACAAAGGAAGCATAGTTAACCCGGAAATGTTGTTAATAAAAATGTTTTATTTGTATATGTATTGTGGTAGGGCACCCCTAGTGGCCGGGTGGGACGGCTGTTACCACAGTGGGGAGGAGGAGCCGGCAGAAGCAAGGGGAGGAGAGAGCAAGGGTGGTGAAGGAAGGAAAAAGATCAGGAGAACAGTTGTCTCGGGGACGGGAGTGGAGCAGCAGAGCCGGGGCAGAGTGTGGGAGCTGAAAATCAGGGAAAGCCGGAGAGAACAGGAGCGGGGCGGAACCTCAGAGAGTGAAGCAGTCCGGTGTGGGTCCGGGCTGTGGGTAGCCAGAAGTGGGAGCCGGGCGAAGAGGAGTAGTCAGGCACATCCCCACTGGAGGGGACGCAAGGACAGGCTTCCCCCAGCTAAAGCAAGCGTATCATCACCTGTATTGCCTCGTGTGGAGCTTTGTGACGAATAAAAGAAATGTTTGTTTATTGCATCGAACCATGCCTGAAGAGTGTTTGTGCGCCGGACACCATCTGCACCACCACACTCTGCCCCACCATGACGTCTCCTGTCCCCAAAGTGACGGCGGAGCCAGGGGTAAGCCTGAAAGCAAGGGCCACGACTACAAGGCCGGAGGCGCCCCTGGCCCCCCGTTACAATACCACTGCAAATCTACCAAGACCCGGTCATCCCTCAAAAATTTCATCTCAAAAAAGGAGAAGACTGATCAGAGATGCAGCCAAGAGGCCCATGATCACTCTGGATGAACTGCAGATATTTACAGCTGAGGTGAGAGAGACTGTCCATAGAACAACAATCAGTCGTACACTGCACAAATCTGGCCTTTGTGGAAGAGTGGCAAGAAGGAAGCAATTTCTCAAAGATATCCATAAAAAGTGTCATTTAAAGTTTGTCACAAGCCACCTGGGAGACACACCAAATATGTGGAAGAAGGTGCTCTGGTCAGATGAAACAAAAATAGAACTTTTTGGGCATAATGCCAAATGATATGTTTGGCGTAAAAGCAACACAGCTCATCACCCTGAACACAGTCTGCAAAAGACCTGAGACTCTACAGAGATTTGTCTTTCAACAAGACAATGATCCAAAACATAAAGCAAAATCTACAATGGAATGGTTCACAAATAAACGTATCCAGGTGTTAGAACGGCCAAGTCAAAGTTCAGACCTGAATCCAATTGAGCATCTGTGGAAAGAGCTGAAAACTGCTGTTCACAAACGCTCTCCATCCAACCTCTCTCATCTCGAGCTATTTGCAGAGGAAGAATGGGCAAGGATTTCAGTCTCTCAATGTGCAAAACTGATAGAGACATACCCCAAGTGACTTGCAGCTGTAATCACAGCAAAAGGTGGCGCTACAAAGTATTAAATGAAAGGGGCCGAATAATATTGCACGGCCTAATTGTCAGTTTATTATTTTTTAGAAAAGTTTAAAATAAGCAATAACTTTCATTCAACTTCACAATTGTGTCCCACTTGTTGTTGACTCTTCAGCATAAGATTAAAAATTTGTATCTTTATGTTTGAAGCCCGAAATTTGGGAAAAGGTTGAAAAATTCAAAGGGGCCGAAAACTTTCGCAAAGCACTGTATATATATATATACATATATACAGTACAGACCAAAAGTTTAGACACACCTTCTCATTCAAAGAGTTTTCTTTATTTTCATGACTCTGAAAATTGTACATTCACATAAACGTTCGGTAATACTGGCAGGTCTGACAGGTCAATTTTAGAGTTCACTCACAGTTGTCTAAAAAAAAAGGTTCGATTTTCATCCAGAAAAGTAGGATAAGTGTCATGTGTATGTCATTCCATATGTCATGTGAGTGGGCGTTTTTTTTTATTTATATCTTTGCCTAGCATTCATATGACATCCTTACTAGGGATGATCGAATACTTCGATTATTCAGCTTCGTGAATATTTTCCGAATACCTTGCCGCTATTCGACTATTCGCGAATATTTGATGCGCAATGTAAGTCTATGGGAAACCCAAATTAAAACTATTCGGAACTATTCAGGCTTCTCATAGACTTAGGCGGGCTTTGCACACTACGACATCGCAGGTGCAATGTCGGTGGGGTCAAATTGAAAGTGACGCACATCCGGCATCGCATGCGACATCGCAGTGTGTAAAGCCTAGATGATACGATTAACGAGCGCAAAAGCGTCGTAATCGTATCATCGGTACAGCGTCGGCGTAATCCATAATTACGCTGACGCGATGGTCCGATGTTGTTCCTCGCTCCTGCGGCAGCACACATCGCTGTGTGTGAAGTCGCAGGAGCGAGGAACATCTCCTACCGGGGTCACCGCGGCTTCCGTAGGTTATGCGGAAGGAAGGAGGTGGGCGGGATGTTTACATCCTGCTCATCTCCGCCCCTCCGCTCCTATTGGCTGCCTGCCGTGTGACGTCGCAGTGACGCCGCACGACACACCCCCTTAATAAGGAGGCGGGTCGCCGGCCAGAGCGACGGTCGCAGGGCAGGTGAGTTCATGTGAAGCCGGCGTAGCGATAATTTTCGCTACGCCAGCTTTCACAAGATATTGTACCTGCGACGGGGGCGGGGACTATCGCGTGCGACATTTCAGTATCGGCTTGCGATGTCGCAACGTGCAAAGCCCGCCTTACATTGCGCATCGAATAGTTGAATAGCGGCGAGGTATTCGGAAAATATTCGCGAAGCCGAATAATCGAAGTATTCGATCATCCCTAATCCTTACGCATTCTAATTCCTTAGCAGCTATTATTCAACAATCGTTTACAGGACCATTAACAGTGTTCTATGCTACAGAGTGATAATGTATCCATACAAATAGGACGGAGTATGGATGGTCCATGTGACGTCCATTTTTTTCTTGCACCCGTTGACTTGTATTGATGAGTCACGGTCGTTTTCCGCAATTTATTATCGGATTGCACTCTTCCGATCTATATGCAAATGTGAGCGAACCCGAGAAAATCTGCTTTGTGTCACCGTGAGTCCTAATTTCTATTTGACCTTAATGTAAAGGATGAGTCAACCCTGGTAAGAAAAAGCCAGAGTGTGCCATTTTATAAAAAGCTGCAATGATCATGTAGCATTAATCATTAGAACTTACTATAATGCTTTATAAACACTTTTTACAAATGTCTTATCCAGAAAGTCACACTGAATTAGCTGCACAATGTTTTAAAGAAAATATAGTAAAAAATGCATATATGGAATGTGTTGAATACTTTCTTACTTCCATATAACTAATACAATTTTTTGTGGGATGAGTTGTAGTGACTCCAGTCATATTACCATACAACGTGCAGGAAAATAGGGAAAAAATTGTGGTGTGGTAAAATGGTGAAAAAAAAATGCAATTCCACCATTGTTTTGGGGTTTATTTATATGGTGTTGTTTGTGCATTAAAAGTGACCTGACATAATGGTCAGGTCAGTGAGATTACGGCAATGCCAAACATTTATATATTTTTTTTTCATTTTAGAGGTAAAAATAAATTATAGCAATACCAAATGTTATTTTTTTCCCATTTTTTATTTTTTAAGGGTTAATATGGGGGTAAGTAGAATTTTTACATTTTTTCATACTTTTAAAAGCTTTTTTTATTCTTTACTTTATTTTTAGTGCCCTTAATGGATTTGTACCTGCAACTCTTGGATCGCTTGTTGTACATACTACAAAGCTGTATTCCATTGTATACAGTAGTTATAGTGATTATTTTCTATTAAGCCCAACCACAAGCTAGCCATAGGAAGACAAATATCGCTGCCATAGCCACCAGTCTCCTGCGATTGGAACCAATGCACACGTGCACCAGGGATCGCACTATATCAATAGCAATCTTGGTGATGACAGGGTCATTTAACTAATGAAACAGCAGTGATCAGATGGCCACTGCTGTTGTAGGAAACAAAGTTGGCATCTGCTTGGTATGGCGTGGACTTATCTCCTCCTGACCTTGATCTCTACACGGGAACTTGACATAGGACATACTATTATGCCATGTTGGAAAGGACTGAGAAAAAAGTTGCATGTGTCCTGATAAGTTAGGTTATATTTTAACATTTTTTGTGTGATAGCTTACGCTAATTTTTGAAAAGTTTAAATAGTGTTGAAGACGGTAAAGGTAAGTCTTACATTCTGCCCTAGAAAAGCATATGGTATAATTAAGAGTAGTTAAAAGAACTTGCTTAATTCTTCCCAAAGTCCTTTACCTGCTCCCTCACCACCAGCAACATTTGAGGAAATCAGATTTGTTGGCTAAAATCAGCTGCAAAAGCTGCTGCCACCACCACTGGAATACTGTATATATGAGCCCGGACCCATCTCTATGACATAAACATAAAAAACAGTTTTTATTATACTTCATGCGGTGTGGTAGGGTCCAGAGGTTGTTGCTGGTTTCGATCCGGCACCTCCTCTCTTCTTGCTTCGTGTGGACGACACACCCTACGTCATCCACACAGTGTCCTCCATTGCTCTCCTGTACATGCGCACTTCTCTCTGCCCTGCTGAGGGCAGATCAAAGTATTGTAGTGTGCAATATTTTGCTCTGCCCACAGCAGTGCAGAGAGAAGTGCGCATGCTCAGGAGCACAAGGCTGGACTCTGTGGATGACGTAGAACGCATCATCCACATGAAGCAAGAAGGTGGATCGTACAAGATGGAGAAGGCATCGGAATGAGAGCAGCAACGCCCTTTGGACCGGACCGTCCCCTAGATGAGTATAATAAAGGTGTTTTTTACGTTATACAGAGCGGCCTGGGCTCTTATATACAGTATTTTAGAATAAGAGATCACTGGCGGTGGCCGCAGCTTATAGGGGACACATCTGATGACGGGTTCCCTTTAAAATTTTGATAATATAAAGTTATCAATAGGTCCATGATCTGGCCACTCTCTTCTCCTAAATGGTAACTATTGGTAAAGTAGTCCATCTAATCAGTGTGAGTGAGCCACAGCTTCTCTTATGAGCTAGTAGCATACACTCCTGCATTTTTTGCCCACTCCTGGTTTTGGCTTAGAAATACTGAGTTAAGAAACTCACCAAATCCTCAGTGTGTGCACGTAACCCAAGTGTTCCTTTTTTTAAATTAACTGTTGGCTTGTCAGTCCTTTCCATATAGTTAGCCAATTGATCAGCAATTGTTACAGCATGAAACAAATAGATAACATAAGGGGTGCTTCACACACAGCGAGCTCACTGCCGAGATCGCTGCTGAGTCACGCTTTTTGTGACGCAGCAGTGACCTCATTAGCGATCTCGCTGTGTGTGACAATGAGCAGCGATCTGGCCCCTGCTGCGAGATCGCTGCTCGTTACACACAGCCCTGGTTCGTTTTCTTCAAAGCCGCTCTCCCGCTGTGACACACAGATCGCTGTGTGTGACAGCGAGAGAGCGACAAATGAAGCGAGCAGGGAGCAGGAGCCGGCGTCTGACAGCTGAGGTAAGCTTGTAACCAAGATAAACATCGGGTAACCAAGGTGGTTACCCGATATTTACCTTAGTTACCAGCCGCTCTCACGCTGCCTGTGCTGCCGGCTCCGGCTCTCTGCACATGTAGCTGCTGTACACATCGGGTTAATTAACCCGATGTGTACAGCAGCTAGGAGAGCAAGGAGCCAGCGCTCAGTGTGCGCGGCTCCCTGCTCCCTGCACACACAGCTCAGCGGTGTGCGCTGGTAACTAATGTAAACATTGGGTAACCATACCCGATGTTTACCTTAGTTACCAGTCTCCGCAGCTTCCAGACGGCGGCTCCGTGCAAGCGCAGGGTCGCTTGCACGTCGCTGCTGGCTGGGGGCTGTTCACTGGTCGCTGGTGAGATCTGCCTGTTTGACAGCTCACCAGCGACCATGTAGCGATGCAGCAGCGATCCTGACCAGGTCAGATCGCTGGTCGGATCGCTGCTGCATCGCTAAGTGTGAAGGTACCCTAAGAGTCACTAGTAGCTTGTTTAAAGCGGTTGTCTGGGCAAGAGGTTCAAGTATGAAGCCACTGTATGAGACTGCAGACTTGTGGAATCTTTCAGAGTGCACAATGCGCATTGTCAGTATTTTCCGGTTCTGTGAGTGGGTGGTCATGTGAATGGAAGGTTACAGTCTACATACTTCTGGCCACATTCCAACTACAGTAGATGCCTCAGTCAATTCACTTGTATTAACAAGGCTGCTCATAGTCCACATGTGATCACATATGCAAATCGCATACTTGCGGATATGCAACCACCTGCTCCCAGCATTGGGAAATCCTGCACGCTTTGAGGATTTACAAGTCTACAGTCACATACAGATTTGACCCCCAAGCCTGGACAACCCCTTTAAGCCCTATCAGCTCATATCACACTCGGGTATCTTTTGTCTCCCGTCTGGTGAATGTAGGACAGTGGGAAAGTTATATTATACAGCTTGAGAAAAGCTCCCAACCTCTACTGTAGGCTAAGTGAACAGACGTAGAGTGGACATAGCCTTACATTAATATACAGTAGAAGAAGACTAAAAGAATCAGCCGGACAGCCCACTTTATTTACATTAAATTACCTTAATAAGTAGATTGTATGTAATACTAGTAAAAAAGAAGGTCCACTACAATCAAGAAATTTCCATAATAACTTACTGTAAATGACGAGCAAAGAATCTGTTACTTTGTCCCCAGGCAGCACTAAGCATGGTCCTCAGCTGGTATAGCATTTTGTGCTGCCTGCTGTCTAATACAAGGCTGTATGAACTGTGGACGTGTGTAGGTCATTGATGTATTTATAAAACCTGCAGTGATTTCCCAATTGATCAAAGGGTCAGCTCACTGCCAGCCTGTGTATGCACAGTCAGGTTAACGTTGTGTAATATTTATCCTCTTTGGAATAGTCTGGAATGGATTTTGATGTAACTTGAGTTTCATGGACTCCAGTCAATTTACACTGAAAAAAAATACATTTGGAACACCTTTGTTTTTGTTCCCATTTTTCATGAGCTTAACTCAAAGATGTAAGACTTTTTCTATGTACACAAAGGGTTTTTTGTCTAAAGTATTGTTCACAAATTTGTGTAAATCTGTGTTTGTGAGCATTACTGCTTTGCCAAGATAATCCATCCACCACAGGTATGGCATATCAAAATGCTGATTAGACAGCATCATTATTACACAGGTGTGCCTTAAGGCCACGTCTCACTAAGCAACATCGCTAGCAACATCGCTGCTGAGGCACGACTTTTGTGACGCAACAGCGATGTTGCTAGCGATGTTGCTGTGTGTGACATCCAGCAACAACCTGGCCCCCACTGTGAGGTCGCTGGTTGTTGCTGAATGTCCTGGACCATTTTTTAGTTGTTGCTCTCCTGCTGTGAAGCACACATCACTGTGTGTGACAGCAAGAGAGCAACAAACTGAATGTGCAGGCAGCAGGAGCCGGCTTCTGCGGATGCTGGTAACCAATGTAAATATCGGTTAACCAAGAAGCCCTTTCCTTGGTTACCCAATATTTACCTTCGTTACCAGCGTCCGCCGCTCTCACGCTGTCAGTGCCGGCTCCTGCTCACTGCACACATAGCCAGACTACACATCAGGTAGTTAACCCGATGTGTACTCTGGCTAGGAGTGCAGGGAGCCAGCGCTAAGCGGTGTGCGCTGGTAAACAAGGTAAATATAGGGTTGGTTACCCGATATTTAGCTTAGTTACCAAGCGCAGCATCGTTTCCACGCGTCGCTGCTGGCTGGGGGCTGGTCACTGGTTGCTGGTGAGATCTGCCTGTTTGACAGCTCACCAGCAACCAGTGTAGCGACGCTCCAGCGATCCCTGCCAGGTCAGGTTGCTTTTGGGATCGCTGGAGCGTCGCTTAGTGTGACGGTACCTATAGGCTGCCCACAATAAAATTGTTATTGGATGCCATTACAAATTGTACACCTGCAATGATCTTAAATCAGTCTTGAAAAACTTGGCCATGCACTTGAAATACCTGCCTATTTTGTCTGGAAGCGATCTTACATAACAAATATTTTAACCAATGCATGCTTATGTAAGCTGTGTATGTGCAGTGCTTTGAAAAAGTGTTCATACCCGATGAATTTTCAAACATTTTTTCCCTGCTCGGGAGAGGCGAAGCAGTGCAGGGATGCTAGCGTTACAGTACCCTTTTTTCGCCCCCCTCTTCTCCAGGCCAAAAGGAAATTTCTTCTTCAAAATAATGTCCTCATAGTTAATGGGTGAAGAAATGGCCAGTGGAAGAGGTAGGCTGGATGGCGGTTGCTTGGGAGGCTTTTTCCTGGCCCCTGAATGGCAAACATAACTGGTTACCAGGGTAGACATCTCAGAAGATTCATGGACACATTGGATTTCCCCTCTCCTCTTAATAGTAGTAGACTGGCAGGCAGGAAACAGCCGGATGGCAAGATGGTAACTCAGAAGACTTGGGAGGATGAGCACCAATAAGACACTTCTTGTAGCAATTCTGCCCACAACGGAGCACCTTATCTGATCTCCAGTCCAGAACTGGCCCATAAGTATCGAGCCAAGGCAGACCCAGGAGAAGCGGGCAAGACAGGTTTGGAGGCACCAGGAAGGAGATCCTCTCTGGATGTGAAGTTCCCACATGTTCACACTGGCCATAAGACAAAGAAAACCCAAGATGAAAATCATATGGATACGTACCCTGCTGTAACTAAATAAAAACATAATGCATATAAATAAACATAGGGTATTTAGTAAACACTATTTTTGATAAAAAAAAAGTGTAAAGCCATCCCACCACAACAAGGTATACCCAAATAGGGACGGTACCTAACACTCTAGTATTTTTACTTTACCATGTGTCAGAACAGACCGCAATCTGAATAAGGGCAGAGAGGTCCCAACTATAGACACATGACCATGGGAGGCACTATAGATTAAATGCCCAGCTCAGTGAAAGTGGGCCACACACAAGACCTGGTAAACATGCATATAAGCTTATGTTAACACTGGCCAGTGTGAACATGCCCTTATATGCATGTATACCAACTCATGCTCTAACTCTTTTTTTTTTTTTTTTTTTTTTTAGTCTTTTGTACCTACCACACATAGGGTGTGGGCACCCTATTCACTTCCGCCTTTGGGGTCCACACCTTTGGATTCACACTCTTACAGGTCAGGGCTGAGATAGGGAGAAGTTGGGATGAGAATTGCGGGATGAACTGGTGATGTCTGAGTTTATGTTGCCAAGGAAAGGCAGGAAGACCATTTAAAGAGGCATTTCTCAAATTTGGCATACAGACAATACCCCCTTAGTCTCTGCAACACCTAGCGAATATTGCTCCTGTGTGTAGGCAGATAGGGAGAAAACACCAGAATGTCATCCAGGTACACCACCACGCATAAGTAGAGCATATCTCAGAATTTATCATTAACAAATTCCTGGAAGACTGCCGGAGCATTGTTAAGACCGAACGGCATTGCCTCATACTCATAGTTGCCATCTTCCCAATTCTATCCAGAAGAGGTTGTACGCTCCATGGAGGTCGAGCTTTGATAAAACCCTGAAACCTGGGAAGCAGTTGAATAATTCTGGAATAACAAACAGTGGGTACTTGTCCTTAACTGTGATTAGACTGCAAGCTCTATAGTCAATACATGGCAAATATCCAGCTGTGGCCAGTGAGGAGGACCTTTGGATGAATCCTCTTTCCAGATTATCCTTTATGTACTCATCCATGGCTAGGCTCTCAGTCTGAGAGAGAGGGTAAATATGACTGCAGGGAGGAGTGGAACCAGGAAGTAGGTTGATTGGGCAGTCATATGGCCTTTTTGACGGCATGGTCTCATCCTCCTTCTTGATGAAGACATCCATGTAGGTTCAGTAGCTGGACGTCAGATCCGGAAGATTAGAATCACTTATACAGCATACAACACAGTAGCAGCAGTGGCAGCAAAAAAGGACTCAAAAACTAACAACGTATAGACCACATTTCCCAGGCACCTCCCTTAAGGGTAGGGTTCTTTAAATACCTGATGTCTCTCAGCAATAGGCTGAAAGGTACTTTCGAGTTAGGGCATACTGGCCCTTTAAGAAAAGGGTGTGTCCAGGCGCACACCCTAAGGACACACCCAGGAGGTGTGTGAGGCATGTTTAGGCCCCGGGAGACAGCAGTAGGCACCATAAGTGAAGAAATAAAGTCTGGCTCACTATTAGAAAAATAGGTGCCACCGAGAAAATATCACAGTCTAGAAAAACAATAACTCGGGCACTCAAAAGAAGGTAAGAGTCTGAGGCAGAATAATGCTTGAATTTTTTAGTTTGCTTGTTTTTATTGATGCAAAGGTCCAAAGAAAAATATTCTAACGTTTCGGCCTTAACATATAGGCCTTCGTCAGAGATAATCTATATGGTCATAGAAGAGAAATACGTATTCATATAAGTGAAATCCCCGTAGAAGGAATATGACCGCCTTTGCTCTATGTCACTGATGGTATGTCATAATGTAGAAAGAGGTAATTCACAAAAAACACTGAGGTGTTAGGATCCACTCCGTGGTACCTATATGGACGGTATGTGTCAAAATACTGGAAGCACCATAGGAATCCACACGGAGACCACTGAACACATAGGAGTTTCTCCTTTCCAGGAGTGGAACTGATCTCCTTACTATCATTATCTCCTGATATATGATACCCTATGTCCATTACCCAATAGACTAAGACCAGGTCACTCTGTCATTTACACCCATAAGGTGCTTGTCCGGATTTGGACTCATCACAGACTATCCCCATCAAGTGAACATATTAGTCACCAAATCTGACTAAGGTATCTTTTCGACCACAATAGATACTAATCCTTCCAGTATTTTGACACATACCGTCCATATAGGTACCACGGAGTGGATCCTAACACCTCAGTGTTTTTTGTGAATTACCTCTTTCTACATTATGACATACCATCAGTGACATACAGCAAAGGCGGTCATATTCCTTCTACGGGGATTTCACTTATATGAATACGTATTTCTCTTCTATGGCCATATAGATTATCTCTGACGAAGGCCTATATGTTAAGGCCGAAACGTTAGAATATTTTTCTTTGGACCTTTGCATCAATAAAAACAAGCAAACTAAAAATTTCAAGCATTATTCTGCCGCAGACTGTTACCTTCTTTTGAGTGCTCGAGTTATTGTTTTTCTAGCAGTAGGCACCAGCGATGAAGCAGCGTGGACTTGAAAGTGAGAGTGTTGGCATCCCCACCAGGAGAGAGGGGTAAGACAGTGAGAGGACACCTGTAAGGGCATTACAATCATATTTTTCAGCATGGGCTGGAATGGCAAATTGTAGAAAGGCATTTTTGTGCATGCCTTTTAGGAATGCCTTCCTGTATGAACAACACCCTCATATACTATTCCTAATGTAGCTCCTCAACACCAGTAGCACTCATACAGCACCACATAAGGACACTGCCACCACCATTTTTCACTGTAGGCACCATGCATTTTTCTAAATTAATTTTTCTAAACACATAGTGCCTACAGTGAAACAAGGTGGTGACTGTCCTGCATAAGTGTTTCTGGTGTCATGGAGCTACTTTTCATTGATGGTATCATTAATTCACAGATGTACTGCTGTATGTTGAAAGAGAACATGATAATTATCCAAAACACATATCTGTTGCATTTCTGAAGAAGAACATCATGAAAGTGATTCAGTGGCCAAGTATGTTTCCTGATTTGAACTCAATTAAACCCCTATGGGAATTGTGAAGAGACAAGTTGAGCATCGCTCTCCATCCAGCTTCCAAAGATAGATGTTGCACTATGTCAAAAACTTGTTAATTCCATGCTTAGACTTGATGATGTCCTTTAAAATCATGGAGGTCATACAAAATACAATTCATTTGGGGAACGATGAAGATTTTTAATGAAAGTTATATTATTAAACTCAGTTTCATGTTATTGGTTAAAAAAAATGTGCTGTGAAACTCAGTCTTGTCAACATTTTGGAAGCTCAGTGATCACTGTATATAAATTTGCAGTCTTTGGAATTTTCCACTAGCTTGCAAAAGCTGTACTAAAATGGCCACAGTTGGTGAGAAGCTAGGACAAATTCATCAAAAGAGCCATGTTTTGTGTGCCAGAAATGTTATTCCAGTCTCTGACTAAAGTAACATTTCTGCTGAGGCCCATGTCACTGAGAAGATGTGCCACATTGATCAAGTGTAGCATGTGAGGGAATCTGTCGCCAGGTTTTTGCTACCCCCATAAAGTAGAGACAGAGACCCTGATTCCAGCGATGTGTCACTCACTGAGCTGTTTACTGTCATTTTGATAAAATCAAAGTTTTTTCTGCTGCAGATGTAGCAGTTACTTGAATGTAGAGCAGGGTTATAATGAGCTTATGCAGCTGCTGGACTACCTAGCAGCAGGCCAAGTAGTCCTGTAATGATAATCTCAGATCTGCTAAACAGTAATTTTATAAAAGCTACACTACACAGTCCAGTAAGTGACACATCACTGGAATCTGGGTCTCTTTTCCATTATCATGCTGCTTTTAGGGCCAGGTGGACGGGCAGACCCAGGAGGTGGATCCACTGGGCCGAACACCTTCCTGAAGGCAAGGAGTCCGGTAGCCGGAGCACTACAGGTAGCAGGATAGTCCGTGCAAAATAGTGGAATGTAGAAGTCCCTGGGACCACGGAGTCACTGATGGTAGTCCGGGTGACGGAGCTCAGGTTCGGAGGCCGAGATGTTGTCAGGCGGAGTCCGGAACCGATGGAGCGAGAGGACGGATTACCACAGGGATCAAAGATGGTACGGACTGACGGGATGGCAGATAGTCAGCGTTCGGGGTTCGGGGAATCGGCAGGACCGGATGGCGAGGCAGGAGCGGCTCTAGAAGAGAGAGAGGTGAGTATATCACAGAGACACAAGGAGACCTGACTCCTAGCTTAGGAAACACGAAGAACAGGCCCCGCCCACTTGGACATTAAACCCCTTTATACCCTGTACCTGTGTGATCAATATCCTGTCTGTGGACGCTGGCCCTTTAAGAAAGGGTCAATGACCGCGCGCGCACCCTAATGCGCATGCGCGAGGCCCGGGTGCCAGAAGCCAGGGCAGGGAGCGGCGAACAGGAGGCAGGGGAGCCGGGCTGGAGCGAAGCTGACAGCGGACGCTGGGAGCGGGGACCGGGACGCCTGGGGATCCTAGGTGAGGAGGCCTGGAGGCTGTGGAGCGGGGGGCGCCGGACAGAGGAGCCGGGGAGCGAGCCAGGGAAGCCGGGGAGCGTGGCAGGGGAGCCGGGGAGCTGGACAGGGGACCCGGGGAGCGTGACAGTACCCCCCCCCACGCCACCCTCCCCGCAACCGGGACAGGAAGGCACGTATCAGGGGAGTACCCACATTCTCCCGGGGTTCCCAGGATCTATCCTCCGGACCATACCCTGCCCAGTCCACCAAGAAGAACTGCCGGCCCCGTACGGTTTTCATGGCCACGATATCCCTTACCGCATAGATGTCGTCATCGGCAATAGGAGGAGGAGCCGAACTGGCAGCAGCGGAGAATGGACCAAGGACAACCGGCTTGAGCAGGAAGACATGGAAAGAGTTGGGTATCCTCATCGTGGCCGGGATCTGCAGCTTGTAGGAGACCTCATTGATCTTGCTGAGGACTTTAAACGTCCCGATGTAGCGAGGACCCAGCTTGTAAGATGGTAGCTTCAATCGGACATACTTGGAGGCAAGCCAGACCAGATCTCCTGGAGAGAAACACGGGGGATCCAGGCGCCTCTTGTCTGCGTGTCTCTTCATCCGAAGGGAAGCACGTCCAAGGGACGTCTTGACAGAGTTCCAAATCGTTGCAAAGTCACGTGCTACAGCATCAGCAGCAGGGACATCCGAGGAAGAGGATACAGGTAATGGGACGGAAGGCTGAAGTCCGTAAACGACATGGAAGGGAGAGCTGGAGGAGGACTCACTGACGTGGTGGTTATGGGAGAATTCAGCCCAAGGAAGAAGCGTGGACCAGTCGTCGTGATGGGCGTTGACGTAGTGACGTAAGAAGGAGGTCAAGATCTGATTGACTCGTTCCACTTGGCCATTAGACTGAGCATGGTAGGCTGAAGAAAAGTCCAGAGTCACTCCCAGATGTTTGCAGAGAGCCCTCCAGAAGCGGGAGGTAAACTGAGTTCCTCTGTCGGACACAATGTGTGATGGAAAGCCATGCAACCGGAAGATGTGCTGTATGTAGGCGTCAGCGAGTTCCTGGGCCGAGGGCAGTCCAGCCATAGGGACGAAATGAGCCATTTTGGAGAACCGATCCACCACGACCCATATGACTGTGTGTCCGGAGGACAGAGGCAAGTCCGTAATAAAGTCCATTGCAACGTGTTGCCACGGAACGGAGGGTATAGGCAGAGGCAGAAGACGGCCATATGGCAGATGTTTGGGCGTCTTATTCCTGGCACAAGAGGAGCAGGCGGAGACAAAAGAAGCGACGTCCGTGCGAAGGGATGGCCACCAGTAGTGACGTACAATTGTACTCCATGTTCTCTTCTGACCAGCATGGCCGGCTGTTTTCAAGGCATGGCCCCAGTGCAACACTTTGTGCCTGTCGGTTTCAGAGACATAAGTCTTCCCGGGCGGTATCTGGGCCAGGGTGACAGGAGCCACCGGAATGATTTTACTAGGGCAGATGATGGGCTGGGATGTCTCCTCCTCCTGCTCCATGGGCATAAATGACCTGGACAAGGCATCTGCACGTACATTCTTGTCCGCGGGTCGGAAATGGAGCTGGAAATCGAACCTGGCAAAGAACAAGGACCACCTGGCTTGCCGTGGGTTCAGTCGCTGAGCAGACCGCAGGTATTCCAGGTTCTTGTGGTCCGTGTAAACGATGACGGGGTACACTGCTTCCTCCAGAAGGTAGCGCCATTCCTCCAGAGCCAGTTTGACTGCCAATAGCTCTCGGTCACCGATGGTGTAGTTGCGTTCAGGCGCAGAGAAGCTCTTGGAGAAGAAACCGCAAGTAACCATCTTCCCGGAGGAGGACTTCTGCATGAGCACTGCTCCGGCTCCCGAGGAGGAGGCATCCACCTCCAAGGTGAACTGCCGGTTTAACTCCGGACGGTGGAGCACAGGGGAGGAAGCAAATGCCCGCTTCAGGGAGCCAAACGCGGCGTCGGCCGCAGGTGACCAGTCCTTTGGATTAGCCCCCTTCTTGGTCAAGGCGGAGAGAGGTGCAGTCAGAGCAGAGAAGTGAGGGATGAACTGACGGTAATAGTTTGCGAATCCCAGAAAGCGTTAGATTGCCTTCAGTCCAGAAGGAGGGGGCCAGTTGAGAATGGCAGAGACCTTCTCCGGATCCATCTGCAGGCTGGTATCGGAGATTACGTAACCCAGGAAGGGACGAGAAGACTGCTCGAAGACACACTTCTCGTACTTGGCGTACAGACGATTCTCCCTCAGTCTTTGTAGTACCAGCTGCACGTTCTCTCTGTGGGTCTGGAGGTCCGGAGAAAAGACCAGGATGTCATCAAGATACACCACCACACAGACGTAGAGAAGGTCCCAGAACACGTCGTTCACCAATTCCTGAAAGACTGCTGGTGCGTTACACAGGCCGAAGGGCATCACACAGTATTCATAGTGCCCATCGCGAGTATTGAACGCGGTCTTCCATTCGTCCCCTGAGCGGATGCGGACCAGGTTGTAGGCACCCCGAAGATCCAACTTGGTGAACACACGAGCTCCTCTAAGCCGATCAAACAATTCGGGGATGAGCGGCAGGGGGTACTTATTTTTCACGGTGATTTGGTTCAATCCCCGGTAGTCAATGCATGGGCGTAGGTCGCCTTCTTTCTTCTTAACGAAGAAGAAGCCTGCTCCAGCAGGAGAGGAGGATCTCCGAATGAATCCCCTTGCCAGGTTCTCTGTGATGTAGGCAGACATGGCCCTTGTTTCGGCAGGAGACAGCGGATATATCCGTCCTCGAGGTGGTGTAGTTCCCGGGAGCAGGTCGATGGCACATTGTTCCACCCGAGTTCCGAAGCCAAGGTGCGAAAACGGATGGCATATTGACCCACCGTCAGAGTCCCCTGACGTAACCGGAGGAGAGAGGAGGCAGACGCGGAGGCGCGTCCGGGCTCGTCAAAGGTGCCACGAAATGCCTGCAGGAACTCCTGGATGTTAGTGGTCACAGGGTGCTCCTTCTCCCATAAGGGGTTCATCCACGCCAGTGCCTCACCCTTTAGATGGGACATCATGAACGCGACCTTGGCTTGGTCGGAGGCAAACAAATGCGGCAGCTGCTTGAAATGGAGGGAGCATTGGTTTATGAATCCCCTGCAGGTCTTGGGATCTCCGGCGTACCGGGGTGGTGAGGCCAAACGAAGCCTGGAAGCATCCGAGGAAGCTGCCACGGGAGCTGGGGCCGTGGATTGTCCAGTGGAAGCTCGAGATGCCGAAGATGTAACCGACGCTTGTAGCGTGTTCAGGCGGGCGTCCACAGAAGACATAAAGTTCAGCATGCGGGTCTGGGTCTCACGCTGGCGTGTGAGTTCCTCCTGCAAGGCCGCTAGTGCTTCGGCGAGATCCATGGCCTGTTCTTACTGTTAGGGCCAGGTGGACGGGCAGACCCAGGAGGTGGATCCACTGGGCCGAACACCTTCCTGAAGGCAAGGAGTCCGGTAGCCGGAGCACTACAGGTAGCAGGATAGTCCGTGCAAAATAGTGGAATGTAGAAGTCCCTGGGACCACGGAGTCACTGATGGTAGTCCGGGTGACGGAGCTCAGGTTCGGAGGCCGAGATGTTGTCAGGCGGAGTCCGGAACCGATGGAGCGAGAGGACGGATCACCACAGGGATCAAAGATGGTACGGACTGACGGGATGGCAGATAGTCAGCGTTCGGGGTTCGGGGAATCGGCAGGACCGGATGGCGAGGCAGGAGCGGCTCTAGAAGAGAGAGAGGTGAGTATATCACAGAGACACAAGGAGACCTGACTCCTAGCTTAGGAAACACGAAGAACAGGCCCGCCCACTTGGACATTAAACTCCTTTATACCCTGTACCTGTGTGATCAATATCCTGTCTGTGGACGCTGGCCCTTTAAGAAAGGGTCAATGACCGCGCGCGCACCCTAATGCGCATGCGCGAGGCCCGGGTGCCAGAAGCCAGGGCAGGGAGCGGCGAACAGGAGGCAGGGGAGCCGGGCTGGAGCGAAGCTGACAGCGGACGCTGGGAGCGGGGACCGGGACGCCTGGGGATCCTAGGTGAGGAGGCCTGGAGGCTGTGGAGCGGGGGGCGCCGGACAAAGGAGCCGGGGAGCGAGCCAGGGAAGCCGGGGAGCGTGGCAGGGGAGCCGGGGAGCTGGACAGGGGACCCGGGGAGCGTGACAGCTGCTCTCAGATTAGGTAGCAAAAACCTGGTAACAGAGTCCCTTTAATGAATTTGGCACATTGTATTCCAGCAAACCGTTAATTTAGACTGGCGTGCATAAAGCCGGTCTAAATGAATCAGCCTTCATTTGTTTGTATGGACAGCTTAGAGGGTTGTTCCCCAGACTAACCCTTAAGGGTACTTTACACACTGCGATATCGGTATCGATATCGCTAGCGAGCGTACTCGCCCCCGTCGGTTGTGCTACACGGGCAAATCGCTGCCCGTGTCGCACAACATTGCTAGGCCCCGTCACACTACTTACCTTCCCTGCGACGTCGCTCTAGCTGGCAAACCACCTCCTTTCTAAGGGGGCGGTTCGTGCGGCGTCACAGCGACGTCACACGGCAGCCGTCCAATAGAAGCGGAGGGGCAGAGATGAGTGGGCGGAAGATCCCACCCACCTCCTTCCTTCCGCATTGCCGGTGGACGCAGGTAAGATGTTCGTCGTTCCTGCGGTGTCACACATAGCGATGTGTGGTGCCGCAGGAACGATGAACAACATCGTACGTATCGTAACATCGTACCTGCAGCAGCAACGATATTAAGGAAAGGAGCGACGTGTCATCGATCAACGATTTTTGCCGTTTTTGCAATCGGTGATAGTCGCTCCTTGGTGTCACACGCTGCGATGTCGCTAATGGCGCCGGATGTGCGTCACTAACTACGTGACCCCGATGATATATCGTTAGCGATGTCGCAGCGTGTAAAGCACCCTTTAAGATGCCACATTAGGCACTAAGATGTAATAGAACAGGTCCCCCATTTGCAACGTTCTATCTATGTGCCAACAAGGGGCCGCTTTGATACACTCTGCATGTATACTTTAATGGCCATGATGTAAAAGTCGGGGGGATGAAAATCCAGTCAAAATTCTTAGTAAAGGGGTGGTGGTGAGTGTATTGTGGAGGCTCAGGTTGGTATATTGGAAGGCTTGCCACCTAACTGTTTATGCTGTCCTCCCTTTGTACTGACCTTCTAACAAAGTGCATATGAGTTTGTGTTGCATCCTGGTTCCTTTGCCATCTAGAAAACTGTTTGGTGGCAGAATACTCAAAAGGATTTAGACGAATATGTCCGTAAGTGCAGAGTTTGCGCCAGGTCTAAAGCCTCTCGTCAGACCCCGGCAGGCTTTTTACTAATGAAGTTCCCTATCAACCTTGGACTCATTTGTACATTGATTTCATCACAGATTTGCCTAAGGTTACATTCCCACAATCAGTAAAACACTGCGTTCTAGACACAAAGTCTTCCCTCCTGTGGAGACGTGAGTGTTCTCTGCGTGACAACGCAGCATCCATGCCCATGATCAGGGTTCTGGGCACTGTGGACTTCCGCTGCGTTCTAACGCTGAGAATACTTGCGTCTCTGCAAGCATAAATTAACATGCTGCGGCTCAGGAAGCCACGCCGCATGTCAGTTTACGCTGTGGAAAAAAGAAGCACAGTGAGCAAGGGATTTCTATAAATCCCATTCACTGTGCTTGCATGGTACAATGCAGCATTTTGGAAGCAGCGAAAACATGTATCCAAAACGCTGCAAACACTGATTGTGGGAATGTACCCTAATTCTGGTGGTAATACTGTAGTATGGTGCCGCTGGACAGTTTCAGCAAGATGGTTCACTTGGTTCCTCTAACAAAATTGCCTACGGCTAAGAGTTTAGCTACATCATTTACCTCTCATGTCGTTAAGCTACTTGGTGTTCCTTAAATCCTTATTTCCAGTAAAGGGTTTCAGTTTATGGCTAGCTTTTGGCATAACTTTTCTCCAGGTTAGGAATTAATCTTTCATTCTCTTCAGGTTATCATCCTGAGACTTATGGTCAGACGATGAGAATGAACCAAGAATTAAAACAATAGATAAGATGTTTTGCTTCTGATCATCAAGGAGGACTGGGTTGAGTTTGCTCTCAGTAATTACACCTCTACAGACACCAGTTCCTCACTTTTGTTATTGTGGTATTTTTCATCCAGTTTTTGATAATTTTTTGGGTTTGCAATTGGCAGTCCCAGAGGAGGAAAGATATATATTTTGATAACTTGTGAGCGGACCAAGAGAACTGCAAACTACAGAAATAGGAGGGCTCATCTCTTTAAGGTTGGAGATTTTGTGTGGCTATCCTAAAAAATCTCCATCTAAAAGTTCCAGCAAGGAAATGTACTCCTAAATTTGTCGGTCCATATAAGGTAATTAAAATAATTAATCCTGTGGTGATAAAACTCCAAAGTGAAGGATTTATAATTCTTTCCATTCTCCCCTCATTAAAAAGTTTGAGGGGATGCCTAGGCCCCAAGATATCATTGCGGTTGAATTAGAGGAGAACAACGAGTATGAGATGCAACCAGTTTTGGGTTCCAGACATGTCAGACATCGACTGCAGAATCTGATTCTAAAGAAGGGTTTCCGTCCGGAGGATAACTTCATAGTTGATGCAGGAAATTTGCATGCGTATCACTTAGTGAGAGAGTCTGTCAGCGGCATAGGCGGTTGCGGATATCTGTGGATTCAGTGGCACCTCTTGAAAGGGGGGTAATGTCATGCATCTGTATTCGAACCCTTGAGTCTATGCTCTGTGTAGGCTTCAGTGTCCGCTGGACCACAGCAGATACATCTTTTCTTCAGGTATTTCTGTTATTGTTGTTTTAGTTCTATTAGGGTAACAGGTGTATTCATTTAAGGCTGCTTTACATGTATCAATTTAATGTGCGATCGCACCCGCCCCCATCGTTTGTGCGATACGGGCAATTTGTTGCCCGTGTCGCACAAACTCGGTAACCCCCGTCACATGTACTTACCTCCCGAACGACCTCGCTTTGAACGGCGAACATCCTCTTCCTGAAGGGGGAGGGACATTCGGCGTCACAGCGACGTCACACAGCAGCTGGCCAATAGAAGCGGAGGGGCGGAGATGAGCGGGACGTAAACATCCCGCCCACCTCCTTCCTTCCGCATTGCCGGCGGCTGCAGGTACGCTGCAGTTCATCGTTCCCGCGGTGTCACACGGAGTGACGTGTGTTGCCTCGGGAACGATGAACAACCGGAGCACAGAAGGACGTTCAATTTTTTGAAAATGAGCGACGTGTCAACGAGCAACGATAAAGTGAGAATTTTTGCTCGTTCACAGTCGCTCATTTGTGTTACACGCTACGATATGTCAAACGAGGCCGAATGTGCGTCACTAACGACGTGACCCCGATGACATATCGTTAGATACAGTGCCTACAAGTAGTCTTCAACCCCCTGCAGATTTAGCAGGTTTGATAAGATGCAAATAAGTTAGAGCCTGCAAACTTCAAACAAGAGCAGGATTTATTAACAGATGCATAAATCTTACAAACCAACAAGTTATGTTGCTTAGTTAAATTTTAATAAATTTTCAACATAAAAGTGTGGGTCAATTATTATTCAACCCCTAGGTTTAATATTTTGTGGAATAACCCTTGTTTGCAATTACAGCTAATAATCGTCTTTTATAAGACCTGATCAGGCCGGCACAGGTCTCTGGAGTTATCTTGGCTCACTCCTCCATGCAGATCTTCTCCAAGTTATCTAGGTTCTTTGGGTGTCTCATGTGGACTTTAATCTTGAGCTCCTTCCACAAGTTTTCAATTGGGTTAAGGTCAGGAGACTGACTAGGCCACTGCAACACCTTGATTTTTTCCCTCTTGAACCAGGCCTTGGTTTTCTTGGCTGTGTGCTTTGGGTCATTGTCTTGTTGGAAGATGAAATGACGACCCATCTTAAGATCCTTGATGGAGGAGCGGAGGTTCTTGGCCAAAATCTCCAGGTAGGCCGTGCTATCCATCTTCCCATGGATGCGGACCAGATGGCCAGGCCCCTTGGCTGAGAAACAGCCCCACAGCATGATGCTGCCACCACCATGCTTGACTGTAGGGATGGTATTCTTGGGTCGTATGCAGTGCCATCCAGTCTCCAAACGTCATGTGTGTGGTTGGCACCAAAGATCTCGATCTTGGTCTCATCAGACCAGAGAACCTTGAACCAGTCTGTCTCAGAGTCCTCCAAGTGATCATGAGCAAACTGTAGACGAGCCTTGACATGACGCTTTGAAAGTAAAGGTACCTTACGGGCTCGACTGAAACCAATGTCCCCACTGCCATGAGATCTTCCCGGAGCTCCTTCCTTGTTGTCCTTGGGTTAGCCTTGACTCTTCGGACAAGCCTGGCCTCGGCACGGGTGGAAACTTTCAAAGGCTGTCCAGGCCGTGGAAGGCTAAGGCTGTGTGCACACGTTGCGTTTTTTACCGCGGAAACGCTGCGTTTAGAACCGCAGCGTTTCAGTGGCAAATTGCATGCGTTCAGCTTTCCCAGCAAAGTGTATGAGAAAGCCAAAAAATCAGTGCACACGCTGCGTTTCTAAACGCAGCGTTTTGGATGCCAAAAATCGGTGCGGAAAGAAAAGCAGCATGTCACTTCTTTTGTGCGGTGTGGCTGCGTTCTCTCCCCCATTAAATCAATGATATGGGGTCAGAACGCAGCTACACCGCAGTGAGCTGCTTTTTTGTTGCGGTCCGCGGGCTTTGTCGGCATGCCAGAAGGCAGGCATTTACCTGGAAGTGAGGTCAAGAGGTTTCCTGTTGACCTCACTTCCTGGCAAAGTCCTGAAAAGCCCCCGGTGTCGCCAAAGTGCCCGCCCCGACCCCCGACCCCCCTCCCGAAAATCCAACATGGCCGCGCGCACAGTAGCGCACCGGCCGCCCTGCTCCTATGATTTCTGTCGCATGTGCCTTGAGACATGCGACAGAAAAATGCCCCCCAGGCCCTGCCCGGTCACCCCCTATTCCCCCCGGTATTCCCCCTTACCTGTCCGGTCGCAGCGCTGATCCCCCGCGGCCCCCTCCTTCTTCACAGTGCACTCTGGCCGGTCACATGTGCAGAGCAGCTGACAGCCAGCACTGTGTTCAGTGTGAGCTGTGCTGGCTGCTCGCACTCTGCAGCTGTGACCCGGGGAGAGTGGGTGCAGATTTTTGGCACCCACTCTCCTCAAATGGAGGGTCTGCCCTCCTAGAAAATGGGGGATACGTTCCCTGAACGTGCCCCCATATTCTAGAAGGTCCAGAGGCGACGTGGGATGTCCAAATGGATTTCTGCGGACCCATTGTTTTCAAATTTTTTTTATTAAATTGGAGAACAAGGGAATGATTTGGGGAGTGTTTTTTCTAATAAAAATTTTTTTGTCATTTTTTTTTGCTTTTGTTTACTGTCAATTAGTTATGTCTGGTATCTGATAGACGCCGTGACATCACTAATTGCTGGGCTTGATGCCAGGTGACATTACACATCTGGTATCAACCCCATTTATTACCCCGTTTGCCAACGCACCAGGGCGCGGGATGAGTTGGGGTGAAGCGCCAGGATTGGCGCATCTAATGGATGCGCCACTTCTGGGGCGGCTGCGGCCTGCTATTTTTAGGCTGGGAAGAGTCCAATAACCATGGCTCTTCCCACCCTGAGAATACCAGACCCCAGCTGTCAGCTTCACCTTGGCTGGTGATCTAATTTGGGGGGACCCCACGTTATTTTTTTTAATTCTTTATTTATAAATAAAAAGAAAAAGCCTGGGGAGCCCTCCAAATTGATCACCGGCCAAGATGAAGCTGCCAGCTGTGGTTTGCAGGCTACAGCTGTCTGCTTTACCCTGACTGGCTATCAAAAATAGGGGGAACCCCACGCCATTTTTTTTTTTTTTTTTTTTTTGGATAAATACTAAGCTAGGCACCCTTTAGTGCCACATGAAAGGTACAAAAGGTGCCAGCTTAGAATATGCAGGCGGGGGTGGGACGTTATATATATTTGACATCCATTCATCCATTGACGCTTTTTAGGCTGTGTGCCCACAATCAGGGTTTGCAGCGTTATGGGCGCTGAGTGTTTTCCCTGCGTCCATAACGCTGCGTTGCGCAGTAGAAGTACAGTGGAAGGATTTTTGGAGTTCCCATGCCCACTGTGCTTCTTTTCTCCGCAGCATAAACTGACCGGTGGCGTGGCTTCCCGAGCCTCAGCATGTCAATTTATGCTGCGGAGACAAGAGTGCTCTCTGCAGGTAGAATAGAGCTCCACAGCAGCCTGAACCCAAATCGTGGGCATGGGCAGCTGCAGGAAGGCTGACACTGTGTACTAGACGCCGTGTCGCTGGATCATGGCCACATAGCCTTAGGCCTGTTTCACACGTCAGTGATTCTGGTACGTTTGTGCTTTTTTTTAAACGTACCAGGATCACTGACATACGCAGACCCATTATAATGAATGGGTCTGCTCACACGTCAGTGATTTTTCACTGCACGTGTCTCCGTGCGGCGTACCCGCGTGTGCGTGATTGCCGCACGGAGACATGTCCATTTTTTTCTGGCATCACTGATGTTCCATGGACCACGCAGTGGTGTGGTCCGTGAAACACGTGCCAGAAAAAAACGTGCTTTTAAAATAAAAATCATTTTAACTCACCCGGCGTCCAGCGATGTCCTCTGCAGCCCGTGCAGCCTGCTGCTTCTGAGCCGGCTCATTATTGTCGCGCATATTCATGATGCAAGACACAGCCGACCCGGAAGCAACTGCTGCGGGGGTCAGCGCCAGACGGATGCTGCACCGCGGGAGCGATCAGCACCATGGAGAGCGGGAGCGGGCGCAGGTGAGTTGATTACTGAGTGCAATCACGGGCCACGGAGAACGGAGCCCGGATTGCACTTAGACAACCCATGTGTGACATGTGCGTGTTTTACACGCCAGTGAAAAACGTCAGTGTTTTTCACTGACGTGTGAAACGGGCCTAAAAGTGAGAATATTGTTGCTACAGCAACATTTTGGGTGAAGTAGCTGTGGATTCAAAATGCCTAATATACTCCTGAATAAAATCCTTGAGGGGTGCAGATTCCAAAATGGGGTCACTTGTGGGGGTTTTCTGACGTATAGGTACCCAAGGGGCCCTGCTAATGTGACATGGTGCGCGAAGTTTATTTCAACTTTTCCAAAATTCAAATGGTGCTCCTTCCATTCCAAGCCCTCCCATTTATCCAAACAGAATGTGGAGAAGGAAATGACATCACAGGTTTTTTTTTCCAAAGGTCTGTGTTCAACCAACTTTATTAACACGGACAAGTCTTAAAAAAACGCACCTAAAAAAAACGCATGAAAAACGCATGAAAAATGCATGAAAAACGCATGAAAAACGCATGCGTTTTCGATGCGTTTTTCTCAAAAAGCATTGTTTACAATTCTCCCCTCTGCCAGAGGGTGCGTTTTTTTCCGCGCTGAAAAAAAAGCAACGTGTGCACATAGCCTAACAGTAGTTCCATAAGCCTTCCACTTCCGGATGATGCTCCCAACAGTGGAGACAGGTAGGCCCAACTCCTTGGAAAGGGTTTTGTACCCCTTGCCAGCCTTGTGACCCTCCACGATCTTGTCTCTGATGGCCTTGGAATGCTCCTTTGTCTTTCCCATGTTGACCAAGTATGAGTGCTGTTCAGTGCTGTTTGGGGAGGGTCTTAATTAGTCAGAAAAGGCTGGAAAAAGAGATAATTAATCCAAACATGTGAAGCTCATTGTTCTTTGTGCCTGAAATACTTCTTAATACTTTAGGGGAACCAAACAGAATTCTGGTGGTTTGAGGGGTTGAATAATAAATGACCCTCTGAATAAACTTTTCACAATTAAAAAAAAAAAGAAATAACATTATTTTTTGTTGCAGTGCATTTCACACTTCCAGGCTGATCTACAGTCCAAATGTCACAATGCCGAGTTAATTCCGAATGTGTAAACCTGCTAAATCTGCAGGGGGTTGAATACTACTTGTAGGCACTGTATATCATAGCGTGTAAAGCGGCCTTTACTTGTTTGCTTGTTCAATCACCTTTTGGGTGCGGCTTTAAATACGTTCCTCCTGCTGGTATTTTTTGCCGATATTCTCATTTTGAAGTCCAGCCATATTGCTGTTAGTTTCTGCCTGTAATTGGAGGACCAGCTAGGAGAGCTCTCTCTGCTGTTTATGTTCTCCACTCTGCACCTCTCTTATGTTGGTTGTTAGTCAGTACGCAGCATATTCTTTAGCAATATTCACCCTCTCTGGTATTATGTATTTTATTGTTTGTCTTACTCATTCCGGCATTACTTTCTACTTCAGCCCACCTTTCCTTCTGTAGGTAATTTGCTCTCTGCCCTGCCCTACGGATCCTTAGGAGGAATGTGAAGTACTCCATCACCAATCAGGCAGCATAGGCTTGAGCTACCATCATTTAGTCTGTGGTCAGCTCTATTGTAACTCCCACAGGACCCACTAGGGACTGCAGGGTTGAGATCTCTAGTTTGTATGGGAATTGGCAGAGTTAGTTGCAATTTTATAGTGCGTTACCGTTACCCATTGTGAGTTGCTGTACGAAGGTAACAGAACCATTGCTCAATTAAAACAATACTAATCAGAGCCCAGCTCTTGGGAATAATGGTGATCCTATTGGTGGGACCTCCTAGCGATCACCTAACATTTATAGTCTAACTTGCATTTATGTCCAATGTGACATCTGCCAAAAATGAATCGACTTTGCAGTGATTCTGATGTAGACTGAAATGCAAATCAGTCATGTGAGGATGTGACACTGTTGCTTGAGCCAAATTAACAAAGCCTGGGGGCAGCAATGAAGAGATAATGCTGGAGCAGCAGTGGTTAAGTATATGTATTATTGTTACATACAGGATGCTTATGGATTCAAAAAATGAAAATCCAGTTTTATCTTACAGTGCCTTACTTGATTTTTTCAACCTTTTCCCACATTTCAGACTTCAAACATAAAGATAAAAATTTAAATTTCATGGTGAAGAATCAACAAGTGGGACACAATTGTGAAGTTGAACGATATTTATTGTTTATTTTGAACTTTTTAAAAAAAAAAAATTGGGGCATGCAATATTATTCGACCCCTTTACTTTCAGTGCAGCAAACTCACTCTAAAGCGGGCTTTACATACTGCGATCTCGCTAGCGAGATCGCAAGCGATCGTACCCACCCCCGTCGGTTGTGCGACACAGGCAAATAGCTGCCCGTCGTGCACAACCTCGCTTACCCCCGTCACACGGACTTACCTGCCCTGTGACGTCGCTCTGGCCGGCGATCCGCCTCCTTTCTAAGGGGACGGATCGTGCGGCGTCACAGCGACATCACACGGCAGCCGTCCAATAGAAGAGAAGGGGCGGAGATGAGCGGGACGTAAACATCCCGCCCACCTCCTTTCTTCCGCATAGCCGGTGGAGGCAGGTAAGGAGATGTTCCTCGCTGCTGCAGTGTCACACACAGCGATGTGTGCTGCCGCAGGAACGAGGAACAACATCGCTAATGAGAGGTAAACGATTTTTTGTTTTAGGACGACCTCTCCACAGCAAACGATTTTTGCCGCTTTTGCGATCGTTTTAGGTCGCACATAACTGTTACACGCTACGATATCGTTAATGACGCCGGATGTGTGTCACAAACAACGTGACCCCGACGATAATTCATTAACAATATCGTAGCGTGTAAAGCCCGCTTAAAAGTTCATTGAGGATCTCTGAATGATCCAATGTGGTCCTAAATGACTGATCATGATAAATATAATCCACGTGTGTGTAATCAAGTCTCCATATAAATGCACCAGCTCTGTGATAGTCTCAGTGTTCTGTTTAAAGCACAGATAGCATCATGTAGACTAAGGAACACAACAGGCAGATCCGTGATACTGTTGAGGAGAAGTTTAAAGCTGGATTTGGTTACAAAAAGATTTCCACACCTTTAAACATCCCAAGAAGCACTGTGCAAGTGATCATATTGAAATGGAAGGAGTATCATACCACTGCAATCCTACCAAGACATGGCAGTCCCTCAAAAATTTCATCTCAAACAAGGAGAAGACTGATCAGAGATGCAGCCAAGAGGCCCATGATCACTCTGGATGAACTGCAGAGATCTACAGCTGAGGTGGGAGTGTTTGTCCATAGGACAACAATCAGTCGTACAATGCACAAATCTGGCCTTTATGGAAGAGTGGCAAGGAGAAAGCCATTTCTCAAAGATATCTATAAAAAGTGTTGTTTAAAGTTTGCCACAAGCCACCTGGGAGACACACCAAACATGTGGAAGAAGGTGTTCTGGTCAGATAACACCAAAATCAAACTTTTTGGGCACAATGCCAAACGATATGTTTGGCGAAAAAAAACAACACAGCTCATCACCCTAAACACACCATCCACACTGTCAAACATGGTGGTGGCAGCATCATGGTTTGGGCCTGCTTTTCTTCAGCAGGGACAGGGAAGATGGTTAAAATTGATGGGAAGATGGATGGAGCCAAATACAGGACCATTCTTGAAGAAAACTTGTTGGAGTCTGCAAAAGACCTGAGACTGGGACGGAGATTTGTCTTCCAACAAGATAATGATCCCAAACATAAAGCAAAATCTACAATGGAATGGTTCACAAATAAACATATCCAGGTGTTAGAATGGCCAATGCAAAGTCCAGACCTGAATCCAATTGAGAATCTGTGGAAAAAGCTGAAAACTGCTGTTCACAAACGCTCCCCATCCAACCTCATTCAGCTCCAGCTATTTGCAAAAGAAGAATGGGTAAGAATTTCAGTCTCTCGATGTGCAAAACTGATGGAGACATACCCCAAGCGACTTGCAGCTGTGATCACAGCAAAAGGTGGCGCTACAGAGTATTAACTTAAAGGGGCCAAATAATATTGCACACCCCACTTTTCAGTTTATTATTTTTTATAAAAATGTAAAATAAGCAATACATTTCATTCAACTTCTCAATTGTGTCCCACTTGTTGTTGATTCTTCACCATAAAATTTAAAATGTTTATCTTTATGTTTGAAGCCTGAAATGTGAGAAAAGGATGAAAAATTCAAGGGAGCCGAATACTTTCACAAGGCACTGTATATGTATAGTTGTTGAGCTCTATTGGCTGGGCACAGATCTGCATGAGAATCTGCCTCTAGAACTTATTTAAAAAAACAAAAGGGCGTTACCAGTGTGAGACATGTAACGACTGACAATAAGCTCTCATAATCACTCACAGGTCTCCAGTGATATCAGAACACATTACAGTAGAGCTACCTAACACAGTCCAGCTGAAGTGAACTTTGTCCCATTACAAACATTTGCAGCAGCAACTTGTCCTTCCATAGTGCTATTAGCTCTGCTGCTTAGCTGTGCCTGATAATAATCAAGACAGTACAGCAGAGTTGAACCTTCTATCATTACAAACACAACAAGCACATTTGCAGATTTCTCCTCATTGAGATATTTGTTCTGCTGCACTGCCCTTCCCCCACATTGGTTGCCTGTGTGATGGAAGCTGAAGCACTGTGAGTACACTGCAATTGCAAATGTTTAGAAAAACCTCACTTCAGCTGTACTGTGGTAGTTCTCCTGTACTATGTTAGTTTTGATCTCACTGCAGAGCTGTGTGTGATTATGAGAGCAATATGTCAGTTGTTACATGTCTTACACTGGTAAGTGTTATCATTATATTTACATATAGATAACAGGGCATTTGAACAAGCACGCATCTCTGGAGAGTGAGCCACGATTAGGAGACCTGCACTGAAAGCAGCCGATTTTGGGAGCTGGTGATTTTGCGAGATTTGTAACAATAATTTGTCAGGAGCTGAGAGAGGAGGAAAGAGATAAGCAGCTAACTGCTCTATTGAAATCAATGGGATGGAGAGAAGTGACTGACATGTTAGGAGTTATTAACACCTCCTGGAATGTAACTATTGCGCACAGTTGTCAAGGGCCTGGGTAGGCACTAGTGGCTGATCTCCATGGAAACCAGCTATATGCTCTGAAAGATAAAAGCTCTTATTTCAGATGAATGACAGCAGCTAGAAAAAACAAGTCAATTGCAAACTTGCCTATTTTCATACTAACTAAAGCAATTTAAGAACATGAGGATAACCCTTTAAAATGTGCAGAGACAAAAAAATCGGTACATCTCTACAGTTGACGGATAACCATCAATTTTTAATAAAATGCCGATTCATAGTCTAAGCGCTGGGTGCAGCAGTAAGAAATTAGAAGAAAAATAGATGAGCTGACTAATACCTTCTCGATGAATTGGTAATGTTGGCGTGTATGTACTGGCTCGAAGGAACTGCTCTAAGGAAGACTGAGTTTCCTTTGAAGGTCGTACAGTTCTTGTCTGCATTACAAGCTCTACACTGCTAATATCTGCCGCTCAATCCCCGAAGAACCTGCGGACGTGATATGTCACATTCCCAGCTTCACATAAATAATGTAGGTGGAAATATATTCACACCTCTTCTTTTCTTGAGCAATTGCAAATGCTCCTTCGTCTGTGCACTTCAGACATCAGTCTCTTCCTACTCACGGCTATAGACTGTAAATAAATGTTCCGTGTGTTGCTTTTGTACCAGGGGAGCTTTAGCAACCACCTAATTTTAATTTTGTATTACAGCACTTTAAGAACCATGACATCATTTTTTTCCTATACAATACAGTACATTTTGGGACAAAATAATATTTGGCTAGCAGAATCCTAAGAGCCATAACATTTTAATTTTGTCATTAACCACATTGCAGTTTTTGAGGGTTTTTTGTAAGACAAATTGAAGTTTTTATTGTATACATATTGGGGTAGGTATAATTCATTAATTAATTTTATTTTTTGAGTGCAAGGGGATTTGTTGAATTAAAAAGAATAAAAAACAGCAATTCTAGATTGCGATTGTGCTAAATATGTATCTAATTTTATAATAAACTATTTACATAGCAAAAAAAATTTAAAAAATGACACGCTGCAGTCCTCAGCTGTTTGCTTTACCTTGGCTGGTTATTAAACATGGAGGGGACCCCACGGCGTATTTATTCATTTACTAGCTGTAGTACCTGGGCGTTGCCCAGGATAGTAACTGTCTCTCTGTCTCTCTCCCAGTGTCTGTCTGTGTGTCGCTGTCTGTCTAAGTCTTTCTTTATCTGTCTGTGTCTGTCTCTGTCTGTTTCTATCTCTCTGTCTGTATTTGTATCAGTCTATCTGTCTCCATCTCTGTGTCTGTCTGTTTCTATCTGTGTATCTGTCTCATGTGTGTGTCTGTCTGTCTCTCTCTTTCCCCGTCTGTCTCTTTCCCCATCTGTCTTTGTCTGTCTCTTTCCAGGTCTGTCTCTTTCCAGGTCTGTCTTTTTCCCAGTCTGTCTCTTTCCCCATCTGTCTCTTTCCCCGTCTGTCTCTTTCCCCGTCTGTCGCTTTCCCCGTCTGTCGCTTTCCCCGTCTGTCGCTTTCCCCGTTTGTCGCTTTCCCCGTTTGTCGCTTTCCCCGTCTGTCTCTTTCCCCATTTGTCTCTTTGTCTGTCTGTTTCTTTCCAGGGCTGTCTCTTTCTAGGGCTGTCTCTTTCCAGGGCTATCTCTTTGCCCATCTGTGTCTTTGCCCGTCTATTTCTTTGTCTGTCTGTCTCTTTCCAGGGCTGTTTCTTTCCCCATCTGTCTCTTTCCAGGGCTGTCTCTTTCCCTGTCTGTCTCTTTCCAGGTCTGTCTCTTTCCAGGTCTGTCTCTTTGCCCGTCTGTCTCTTTGCCCATCTGTCTCTTTCTAGGGCTGTCTCTTTGCCCGTCTGTCTCTTTGCCCGTCTGTCTCTTTGCCCATCTGTCTCTTTGCCCATCTGTCTCTTTCCAGGGCTGTCTCTTTGCCCGTCTGTCTATTTGCCCGTCTGTCTATTTGCCCGTCTGTCTCTTTCCAGCTCTTTCTCTTTCCAGGTCTGTCAATTTCCAGGTCTGTCTCTTTCCAGGTCTGTCTCTTTCCCCGTCTGTCTCTTTCCAGCTCTGTCTCTTTCCCCGTCTGTCTCTTTCCAGCTCTGTCTCTTTCCAGCTCTGTCTCTTTCCAGGTCTGTCTCTTTCCAGGTCTGTCTCTTTCCTCGTCTGTCTCTTACCAGCTCTGTCTCTTTCCAGGTCTGTCTCTTTCCCCGTCTGTCTCTTTCTAGCTCTGTCTCTTTTCAGGTCTGTCTCTTTGCCCAGCTGTCTCTTTCCAGGGCTGTTTATTTGCCCGGCTGTCTCTTTGCCCGGCTGTCTCTTTGCCCAGCTGTCTCTTGCCAGGGCTGTCTCTTTCCCCGTCTGTCTCTTTCCCCGTCAGTCTCTTTCCCCGTCAGTCTCTTTCCCCGTCAGTCTCTTTCCCCGTCAGTCTCTGTCTTTGTCTCTGTCTGTCTGTCTTTTTCTGTGTCTCACTATCCGTCTCCCCACTGACATCATATTACCTCCCACATAAGCTTCTTATACTAACAGTTTATTTTGTTCCTATAGCAACCACTGACAGTTGCTATTAATAGCCTGTAGCTCCCACCTCTATTCAGTTTAATGGAGGCAGGATTTTGTAAAGTAACTGTAAAGCGTGGGGTTAAATTTTCCCGTCAAAACATAGTCTATGACGTTCCATGGGTTACATGGGGCGTCTGTGCAAAATGTCGTGATTATAAATGCGACGGTGCGGATTCTTTTAGCGGACATACATACACACACACACACACACACACACACAGCTTTATATATTAGAGTTATTTATTTAAAAATAAATTATATATATATATATACGGTATATATATATATATATGTATATATATAAAGAAAAACGGCTTTAGGTGCCCCTTATATTTGATAACTATCAAGGTAAAGCAGACAACTGGGGGCTTGCATTAAAAATAGCAGCCAGCAGCAGCCACAGAAGTGGCACATCCATTGTGCGTTTGATGATTCCTCCCCTGGCTGCCTGCCTCCCCTCTGTTTAAATTTCTTCCCTTTGCCGTCATGATTAACACTGTGCACATTATTATTTTTACGTTTTTCTCCAACTCGTTAATAAAATGATGCCGGAATCAGCACATGAACGTACCTTCCATGATCTCCGGCGCCATTTTACTTCGGACACTGTAGAGATGACTATGAACGGTGGCAGCGCATGCGCAGTTAAAAAAAAATTTCAATCTGCTCATGCGTCTCCACCTCTTTTATTCATCTTTACAGTGTCTTTAATAATATGGTGCTGGAGACATGTTCTGATTACGACACCATTTTATTGAAGGGTTGGAGAAAAACGTGAAAATAATACTACATACACACCAGCCATAGTGTAAATCACGTCAGCAGAGGGGAGAAATTTAAATAGAGGGTAACCAGGCAGCCAGGGGAGGAATAATTCCTGAAGACCCAACCCACAACCAATGTACCTATTTGTGAACCTTTGATAACATTTTTTTCTACAATCAAACATCCAATTTCTAAATTGAAGGTATGATTTGATTCACCATCCCAGCACCAGTATGGCACTGCCTTTACTCTATATTTGAAAATCCTGCAGGTTGGTTCCCTTTAACTGTATACTTTACTGGGTCAGTAATGGGGTTATCTGCTAGGCGCCTCTACATTACTAACACCTCGGCTTGATGGCAGCTGTCAATTCACAGCTAACATCAACCCTCAAAATATTACCCCAATTGTAAATTCACCAGGGCAATCAGGAAGACCTGGCAAAGTGCCAGAATTGATGCATCTAATGGATGTGCCACTTCTGGGGCTGCTAGTTTTAAGCTGAGACGGGCTAAATAACCATCGACCTTTCGAGCCTGATAATACCAGTCCCCAGTTGTCTGCTTTACTTTGGCTAGTTATCGAAAATAGTAGGGACCCCACGCCGTTTTTAAAATGATTTATTTATGTAATGCCGGCACCAGCGTCTCTGCACTGTCCCACTTCCTCCCCCAGAAAGGGACGCCAGTGCACTTACCATCCGAGCCCCACTGTGGTGTCTCCAGTACCTGCCACAGCTTCCTGTTCTTGGGGCTTGTACATACTGCACAGGTCTCCCGTGAGCGCGCTTAAGGAGCGCACACGCGTGATCCCTGTCTTCTTCTTTAAGGGGTAGCACTCTTAATCTGGAAGTGCCTCTCAGCCCTTAGGGAGGTGACTGAGCAACGTGTAATTTCAGCTTGCCTGTACGTTTGCTAGTTGTCAGGTTTCTGTTGTCCAGTACTCATTCTGTGTACTCTAACCTGTGTTCCAGAAACCAGTATCTGTCCTGTAAACCCAAATCCGAGATTCTGAGCTAGTATCAGTCCTGTATACCAGTCTGTATCAGCCTTCCTGTATGTACTAGCCATCCAGTCTGTATCAGCATTCCTGTATGTACCAGCCGTCCAGTCTGTACCAGCCATTCTGCCAATGCCAGCCGTCTACTGTGTATCAGCCATCCTGTCTGTACCACACATCCTGTCTGTATCAGCCGACCTGCCAATGCCAGTCAATTAGTCTGTTCCTGCAGTCCTGCAGACCTGTCCAAAGTCCTTTCCTGCATTCCTGACCCCTAGGGTCAACTGCTACAGTATCGGGAACCGCCCTGCAGTGGCACCTGGTAGCTCTAGTGAAAAAACAGGTAGCCGCTTAAATAAACACCTCCAAGGTAATCCTGGCTCTGTGGAGCAGTGAGTCTACACCCACCAGCATGACAATTACTTAAATAATTTTTAAAAAACAGGGTGGGAGCCCCTTTATTTTTGATAACCAGCCAAGGTAAAGGAGACAGCCCACAGTTGTTTACTTTACCTGCACTAGTTATCAAAAATTTGGGGAACATTCATTCATTCAAGTCATTTTTTAAAATTTACTTCCTATCCACATTTGCAGAGAAATTGTCCTGCTCTTACCCCCATTTTGCTTCCTTGTGCAGCCCTCTAGCTCTTACTACGACCATTTTACAGCACCAAAGTTTGGGTCCCCATTGACTTATAAGGGGTTTGGGGTCCAGGGTCAAGTGTGGGTCAAGTGAGGGTACTGAACCGAACTTTGAACTAAAAAACGGCCGAACCCAGCGAATCCGAACATTCACAGGTCCGCTTATTCCTACTATTGATTGCCTCACTGACATTATAATCACCATCCAACTTGCCTCACATGAGTGAAGGATTTTGAAAGTATCAGGATTTATTGATATGTTATTGATATGTTATTTGGATTCTTTAGATATTTTCAAGTGGTACAGGACCCTAGGTCAGGAGCCGATTCAAAGTCCTGGCAACTCACCTGTAAGGGAGAGGACCTCCGAGGACTTCCCTACGAGCTCAGAAGTTGAGGGCATCAGCACAACGAGGAGGACAGGGGTGTATCCAGACACAGTAACCCACTAAAGTCCCGTGTGCCAGCCCTCAAGAGCACAGCTACACTATAAATAGTGAGCAGGGCCCCCAACAGCTTCAAGCCACGGGGACCACCAACAGACCACAAATTGTGCACGGAGGCAGGCTCCGGATCACTAAGTGTTTTGAATATTTCCCAGGGAGCATTGCTCTAGAATCACTGCGTTGAGAAACACATGATGGTGTCTCCGCGGTGTTGGATGTTGATCTCCCTAAGGTTAACCATCCTTGCTTATGTAGTATTCCACTAGGCATTGCTCCCACTAGCCAGTTTCCTACTCCACACTGATGAGGGGCAAATACCCCGAAACAGCTGTCTGTGGATGGATACCATGTTTGGCATAGGTGGTCTCCTTGACTGGAGACTGCCCTTCCCGTGGTTGTTCCTTCCCAGTGAAAGACCTGGATAGTTTCCTGCCAGCGTTGAGAAACATGTGATGGTGTCTCCGCAGGCTTTCTTGTTTTGTACACAGAGACTTTGGTTTACCTACAGTGTGTGTGTCTCCTTTCTAAACCTCATCCAGCACCACGACTACCCACAGTGAGTACCCTGGTCCCCTGCACCCTGTCTTCCCAAAGCACCAACACCCTGAGTCCGGAGCCTTCCCTACATGCGGAGGAACTGACACCTTGCTGCCTAACACCATCTTCCCCTGTACTCCTTCCACCAGTGGCGGTACTTCCATTACCGCAACCCGCAGGTGGCGTCATGAACTAATCCCCTGTAAATACCGCCTTTCACAGATCAAAGTGTCCGCCAAGCTGGGTTCCGGGCCCCTCGAGCCACCACGATCCCGGATCCGAGCGGCCCGACCAACACCGGGGCGGTACACTCCCATATGAATGAATGGAGTGGTAATGAGTATGATTGACCACTGCTCCATTTGCATGGGACTCTTCAGAAACCTGTTTTTTGAGATCAGTGGGGATCCTAAGTGTCGGATTACAGCAACATGGAAGTTATTTACTTCAAGCTTGAGACTAAGGAGTGAGCCCTTGTTTTTATTTTTTACAATGTCAAATTGGAATACAAATAATGCCATAATAAATGCCAAAATCAGTCATCCAGTTTGACAGGTTTCGGAAATCACAAAGAATTGGGATCAGACTGGTATCTTCATTCAATTTGGGGTCTGGTTTAGTATTGAAGTCTGAATTCATATCAGGTTTCAATTTCTTTTTTGGGTCTAAAGTCTGAGCTTTACACTCTTTATGTGGCTTTTGTGTTGCTAGGACATTATAATTGTGGGGTGTTAATAAGTGTGTTGTCTCTATATAAAAGGAGTGGTCTTTTGTTAAAAAAAAAAGTCCTTGATTTTTGGTTTAGTCGTCCAGAAATAACTAAAGAAGGATTGGGAACTCCTGGTGGAGATTCAATTGAAATGCTGTTAGTCTTAGCTAGATTTGTAGTCTCATTTGTGAACTAAGGGTTCATTAATGACTTAGCGTGTAATTGTTCTATATTGTCAAACACAATTAACATTACAGTCATGCTTAATTGCCCTCCATCTTCCCAGTTTTCTCCTGTGTTATGTAACAGCTAAGTAAATCACCACTGCTCTCATACATGGCAGCCAGCATCAGCCTGCTGCTCCGCAAACCTTCTTTAGTAACCATTGAACATGAATAAATGCCTTTCATTGTAAGGTGCAATGAGCCTTCCCAAGATCATGCCCTGCATGATTGACTTAATAAACTTCATTGTAATCCGACTTCAGGAAATCCAAATAGTTTTTATTAGAACAGACATTTCAGGTAGGAAACCCCACAGCTCACTAGTTTGACCTTGGATAGTGTCGGCGAAGCCATAGCGCCTGTAGCAGTCATTTGACCGTTTGATGTTTCTTATTAGAACAATATGCAAATCTTAAGAAAACTCTGCATGAAGGATAGTTTTGCCATGTAATTGATTGAGTATGTAGAGCCATTTCACCGCTATTGTTACACGCTTCATTGAATCTGGATAGTTAACTCCAGGCGGTGTAGAAAGCCATTATTTCACAGTTGTGGCTCGATTGTGTAACAGGATCATTTTAGCTTTTCTGTGTTCCTCATTAACTCTTGTTCATTTTAGAAATGAAAGAATTATAATTTTCATTTCATCATTACTGTATTGTGTTATTTTAGACTGTGGCTATTGATATATGGTTTCATGTGGGGATGTATATCAAAAGACTAAATTAAAGGGGATTTCCACTTTTAGGAAGAACCTTTCTAAAACCGCAATATTCTTTTCTTAAAAAACAAACCAACTGTTGTTCATTACTCACCCACCACAGGTCTAGCAGTGAGCCTTCAATGCTGCTCCCACTGTCTGTTGTAATGCTCGTGTGCGCGAGCAGAGAGTGGACCCACTGGGCCGCAGCACACAGTACACCTGAGGGGCTTGACTATGGCACACATCAAGTTTTCACCAGAGCCTCTGATGGATTTGGCTTCAGGTAGCAACCAGGTGCCACTCAGAGAAACACAGTGTTGTAACAGCTGGCCCCAGGGGTATGGAGACTGACAGTCTCAGATATGGCTGGTGCAGCAAGGATATTTGATGCGGCAGGCACGGCCAGTATGGATGAATGCAGCGGCAAGTATGGCAGATACAGTTGGTACAGAATGGTGCAGCAGCGGGTATGGCAGATGCTGGAACACATGGATATTACTGATACAGCACGCAGTAATACAGCAGTGGTGACACAAGAGACCTGACAACTAACAACGCATGTCTATAGGATAGACCAAGTTGCCCAAGCACCTTCCATAAGATGAGGGTGTCTAAAAATACCTGGTGCCTGGTCTTTGAGGTAAAAGCAAGGATGTTTTTTACCTCAAAGATGTCATCCGCACTGATCGGTGAAGGCTCAGGACAACAGGATTGACGAGAGACACATGGAAGGATTTGGGGATGTGCAAGGAGACCGGAAGCTTCAGCTTATAGGTCATGGCATTGACCTGCTGGAGCACCTGGAGGAGACAAAAAAAACGGAGACCCAGCTTGTAGGATGGCATCTTGAGGACATATCTAGAAAAGAGCCATATCTTATCTACAGGCCGGAACAAATGAGGGTCTAGGAGTCTCTTATCTGCATGCTTCTTCATATGAGTAGAGGACTGCTCCAGGGATGATTTGGTCTCCACCCACATTTTGGAGAATTTCTTCATAAGGTCATTAGCCGCAGGGTTGCCAGAGGTGAAAGTCACAGGAAAAGGAATATTGGGTTACTGTCCATATACTATGCGACATGGAGTGATCATTGTAGGAGAACTTAATCCATGGAAGAAGCTTGACCCAATCACTGTGGTGTTCGTTGACGAAATGCTGCAAGAAATTCATGAGGATTTGGTTGACCCACTCCACTTGGCCGTTAGACTGCAGAGGGTAGGCCCATGAGAAGTCTAATGTAACATCCAGCAACTTACAGATAGCCTTCCAGAATCGAGATGTGAACTGGACACCTCTATTGGACACTATGTGGAGAGGTAGGCCGTGCAGGTGTGGCGCCCTGGACTAGCCAGGTCGTCACAGATAACACACAAACACCCCCACCCCATTAGACAGTGACATCAGCCAAACCAAAAACCCTTGTTGCCTCCCTCCAGTGTCTGCTGTCCACACCAGGTGGGGCGGGGCCAAGCAGTTGGCCCCACCCACCGAGGAGTTCACAGGCCTGGAGGCGGGAAAAGTGACAGTTTAGTCCAGGAGGTGGAAGTGAGATGAGTAAACACTTGGGTGTCTGGGTTTGTGGCCCAGGCACTGACAGCAAGGTTGGCAGACGGTGGTGGCCGTCTGCAGGAGTGGTGAAGCAACGCGGAACCGTAGGACCGGGGTTGGGCGTTGGCCCGCCGGTACCGACCGGGGAGCGAAGTGAAGCCAGCACACACAGGCAGGGCCATCGGAACCCGACCAGGCTTGGAGCCACCGACAATAGTCAAATCCGAATGTGACCGGAACCCCAGGGGTTTCCTAACAACCAAAGACCCGATAGAAGGCAATTGCCCACACCGTGAGGGTATACATCTACCGCCTAAGGCTAGAGACCCAAGGGCCAGCGCCTGCGGGCAAACGGGCTCCTCCGGCATCAATACACAGGGGAGCGGACTACCGTTCGGGATCCACAACAGTCAAACGAGAACATCAAGGTGCAGGGAAAGACAGCCGCCATCACCTGTCCAGGGAGAGACACTGCAGCCGGCTGCGGGACCCATCCATCCTGCCGTTTGGTTTGCTGAGGATTTTGTGCATCTCTTACTGAGTGAGTACACCCGTGCCATCCGGCACCGCGCCGCGCTGTCCCTGCACCTCACCAACCCTGCCTCCCCGTCACATCATCGGGCCCCGGGACCACCGACCCCTACCCACGAAGGGGGAAAACAACATCCCAGCTGCTCCCTACTATCGCTCCCGGGATCCCCATCACCAGCAGCGGTGGTGTTCATCTTCACCACGACCCGTGGGTGGCGTCACGGACTAAATCCCCCAAACCAACCACCCCTTTCACTAGCACAGAAGGTAAACCGGACAGCGGAGTGAAATGAGCCATTTTAGAGAACCTGTGTACTACCATCCAGATGACAGAGCAGTGTAAGGACCTTAGCAGGTCAATGATGAAGTCCATAGATGCAGTATGTGCTGACAAGGAGCAGACAGAATTGGTAGGGAAAAAAAAGATATCCAGCACTAAATGTGCACTACTACTACAAAATTCCAAACTGTACTCATTATTACAATTTGAGATTTTTGGCAAAAAATTGCATTTTCGTGAGCTACCCCACCACGTCACAGCAAATCTCTTTGGGACAGTCCTACTCTAAATTATTTTTATATAAAATGTGCCATACGGCCTCACATATGAAAAAAGTAGAACTGTTTAAAGCAACACTTACCTAGTGACTGAATCAAGAAATTGGAATTTTTTGCCAAAAATCTCAAATGTTAATAAAAAGTACAGTTTGGAATTTTTAGTGCAGTGCACATTTGGTGCTGGCTATCTTGTTTTTTCTTCATTGAATTGGAAGGAAAAGTAGCCACCAATCAAGACGCTTTTTAGGGGTCTTGTTGCTGACACATGAGGGGCAGGCTAAAACAAACTAGCCACCAGTAATGCCAAGAAATCACCTGAATAGACTTCTTCTCTACGGAATGGGCCCATTGAAGAACACGGTTCCTGTCTGCCTCCGTGAAATACGTTTACTGGAGCCACCCTGAGCATCTTGGAAGGCTCAATATTGTGTTGAGGCTGGCCGGAAATGGAGCACAAAGTCAAAGCGTATGAAGAATACTGGCCATCGGGCTTGACATAGGTTTAGTCTCTGAGCTGAATGTAAGTAGGCCACGTTTTTGTGGTCGGTGTAGAGGACTACAGGATACACAACCCTATCCAGTTGGTATCGCCACTCTTCCAGAGCCATCTTGTTTGCCAATAATTCTTGGTCGCCAATCATGTAATTATGCTCAGAAGCGGAGAAGGCCCTGGAAAAGATACCGCAGGTTACCAACTTACTGGAAGCTGATTTCTGCGTGAGGATGTCTCCAGTCCCAGAGGAAGACGCATCCACCTCCAAGGGAAATTTCCTATTTGTCTCTGGTCTATGCAGCACCGGAGCCAATGACAAGGCCTACTTGAGGGAGACAAACACACTTTCACCTTCAGGAATCCACATCTTGGAATTCGTCCCCTTGTGGGTCAGAGCCGAGATAGAAAGACTCCAAGAATAATACTGTGGAAAGAATTAGCGATAATTTGCGAACTTCTGGAACTGCTCAATCGCTTTCAGACCATCAGGAGAAGGCCACTTCAGAACCTTCACCTTCTCTGGATCCATCTTCAGGCTGGTGTAAGATATTATGTAACCCAGGAAGGGAAAGAACATCTGTTCAAAAAAGCACTTTCTCTAATTTCTTGTATAATTAATTTTCCCACAGTCTCTGTAGTACCAAGTGAACATTTCTCCTGTGGCTTGGCAGATTAGGAGAGAACACAAGAACGTTATCCAGGTACACCACTACGCATGAGTAGAGAGGATCCCAGAAGATATCATTGACAAATTCTTGGAAGACAGCCAGAGCACGCTGAGACCGAAAGGCATCAACCAATACTTATAGTGTCCGTTTCGGGTATTAAAGGGAGTTTTCCATTCATCTCCCGACCATATACGGACAAGATTGTACACTTCCCAGAGGTCTACCTTTGAGAAGACCCTGGAGCCTCAGAGATGGCGGACAATTCTGGTATAAGCAGCAGATACTTATTCTTGACCATGATTTGTAATCATAAAGGAGCACTGGGGACCATCCTTTTTCTTTATGAACAAGAACCCAGCTTTGGCCGATGAGGAAGACTTCTGGATAAATCCTCTTGCCAGGTTTTCCTTCATGTATTTGAACATTGCATGGGTCGCCTCCTGTGACACTGGGTAGATAAGGCAGCGGGGAGGGGTGGAACCAGAAATTAGGGCAATTGTACGACCTTTGTGCTGGCAGTCTCTCAGCCTCCTTCTTGTCGAAGACATCTGCGTATGTCCAGTAGTCACTGGAGTGGTAGTGGTCACCACCCCCTGACGAAGGTTTCCACCGAAACGCCGTGCGTCGGATAGACGCTCACTCCTGGGTCTAATTATTGTTCAGGTACAGTTTGATATCCCTTCTTTACCGCAGAACGTTTGTATGCAATTTTTTTCCCTATATCGGACCATTAATTTGGTTTATTATAGTATGATTCAGTGTCAGTCCTCTGGCTATATTTTGTTCACTGTGGTAATTTGTACTAGGCATATATCTTTTTCTTGTATATTTGACCAGTAATATACTAATGTCTCTCTAATTACCATATATAATTATTAATTAGATTGCCTATATGTACCGTTTATACCCAGGTGGTTTTTGCTATATCCGCCACATTTTTTGTCACCATCTTTCCTCCTCTTTTTTGGTATAATAAAAATTATTTTCCATATCTGGTTCTTTGATCGTGTTTTTCTTCCCCTTCTGTATGTCCAGTAGGCAGACAGCAGGTCCAGAAAATTTGTTTTAAGTGTTTTGGTGCAGATGTGAATATGTCGCGGGCGGGAAGGAAGCCGCCGCTGCTGGTCGCTCGCCAACGCTCGGGTCCGGCGCTGCTGCAGCTGCTGCTCGGTGGCTCGAGCGGTGGGCCGGATCCAGGGACTCGAGCAGTGCTCCTCGCCCGTGAGTGAAAGGGGTGGTTGGTTTGGGGGATTTAGTCCGTGACGCCACCCACGGGTCGTGGTGAAGATGGGCACCACCGCTGCTGGTGACGGGGATCCCGGGAGCGATGGTATGGAGCAGCTGGGATGTTGTTTTCCCCCTTTGTGGGTATGGGTTGGTGATCCCGGGGCCCAGTGATGTGTTGGGGAGGCTGGGTTGGTGAGGTGCAGGGTCGCAGGGACAGCGCGGTGCGGTGCCGGATGGCACGGGTGTACTCACTCAGTAAGAGATGCACAAAGTCCTCGGTAAACCAAACGGCTGGATGGACTTGTCCCGCAGCCGGCTGCAGTGTCTCTCCCCGGACAGGTGATGGCGGCTGTCTTTCCCTGCACCTTGATGTACTTGATTGACTACTATGGATTCCCAACGGTAGTCCGCTCCCCGGTGTATGGATACCGGAGGAGCCCGTTTGCCCGCAGGCGCTTGCCCTTGGGTCTCTAGCCTTAGGCGGTAGCTGTATACCCTCACGGTGTGGGCGGTTGCCTTCTATCGGGTCTTTGGCTGTTAGGAAACCCCTGGGGTTCCGGTCACATTCGGATTTGACTATTGTCGGCGGCTCCAAGCCTGGTCGGGGTCCAATGGCCCTGCCTGTGTGTGCTGGCTTCACTTCGCTCCCCGGTCAGTACCGGCGGGCCAACGCCCAACCCAACCCCGGTCCTACGGTTCCGCGTTGCTTCACCACTCCTGCAGACGGCCACCACCGTCTGCCAACCTTGCTGTCAGTGCCTGGGCCACAAACCCAGACACCCAAGTGTTTACTCCTCTCACTTCCACCTCCTGGACTAAACTAAAACTTTTCCCGCGTCCAGGCCTGTGAATTCCTCGGTGGGTGGGGCCAACTGCAGTTTGGTTCTTTTTTTTTCTCTCTACAGGCTTCTATGTGGAGCTTAAAAAAACATGGAAAAAAAACTGCAGAATCAAAGGTTTTTTATATTATAAAAAACTTAAAAATGCGACCACATCTGCACAAAATTTCATGTAATAAGTAGGAAAAGGCATAAAAAGTGCTGCAAAAATGCAATAATCACAAGAGATTAATATTAAGTAGTTTGATGCAGACACCTTCAGAAAACAAAAACACTGTATTTATGCAATGTGTGAACATGGCCTTACAAACACTTAAAAGCCAGGTATCGTATAGTGAAGCTACATAGAGATGAGAGTTTTGGCTACAACTATGAATGAATGAACAGTCTGGGGCATCTGATGAATGTACCTCACTGCCAAATTGGTGTGGCTATAGGCATGGTCAAAATTTTCCATGGCACACTGTGGGCACCTCATAGCTTATCCCTCTTTTTATTCTTCAAAAGTTCGGAGGTATGCCTTAAAGTGACTACAAAATCATGGTAAACTGTGCTTTTGTATTAGCCTACATAGGTGAACACAGCTGTACCAGAGGTCAGATTCAACACAAAGTGACTATAACGGGTGTGTCATGGATGACAAACAGTCCTGTGGTGTCCGGCAATAGAAGGTCACAGCATTTGGCTGTGCAAAATACTCCCTGACTTTCTATTATTTCTGCTTTTAGTATTCAGTGTACTAGGTATCTCCTCTGCTGGGTTTTCACCCTTTTTCTTTAGGACCTGGGGAGCTCCTCTTCCCTTCAGCTGCTAATCATCTGTATTTCCCCTTGGGTTTAAATACTCTCATTTTCCCTAGGCTTGTGCTGGTGATATTGAGTTCCTTCACAAGCTGTGGATGCAAGCAGGCAGCCTGCACTCAAGTGGTTCATGTGCTTTCCTCATGTGTGTGCTCCCTTTGTCTTCATTAGTGTTTAGTGGGGTTGACAAAGAGCTCATTCCACCCGTTCCCTATCTAGGGCCCAGCACTAGGGACACCTAGGCTTAGGTACAGGGCCAGATTAAGGTTGGTGGGGGCCCCTGGGCAGAAAATCTGGTGGGGGCCCCATAACGTTAACATTTTTAGCCATAACAGTAGAGCACGAACCGTAGCATTTAGATATAAATCCAATGAACATTTATCGTATCCTGTTCTGCCACATTCAGATTTACAGTACTACAATACAGATACAGTCCAGGGTAAATCACAGCAGTCACTTACACACAGAAAGTAGAGTTAGGGCTGCTTTACACATTTCGATCTCGTATGCGATCACACACGCCCCCATCGTATGTGCGGAACAGGCAATTTGTTGCCCGTGTCGCATAAACGATTAACCCCCGTCACACGTACTTACCTTCCAAATGACCTCGCTGTGGGCGGCGAACATCCACTTCCTGAAGTGAAAGGGACGTCACACAGCGGCCGGCCAATAGAAGCGGAGGGGCGGAGATGAGCGGGACGTAAACATGCCGCCCACCTCCTTCCTTCCACATTGCCGGCGGGACACAGGTAAGCTGTGTTCATCATTCCCGGGGTGTCACATGGAGCGATGTGTGCTGCCTCAAGAACGATGAACAAGAGACGTTCAATTTTTAGAAAATGAACGACATGTCAGCAATCAACGTTTTAACGCACAATCAGGGTCGCACGTAGCTGTCACACACTACAATATCACTAACGATGCCGGATGTGCGTCACTTACGACGTGACCCCGCCGAGACATCGTAAGATATATTGTAGCGTGTAAAGCCCGCTTTTGTCACATATTTTTTATTGATCCCAATGTTAAGGCAGCCAGGGCCAGCTCCAGGGTTTTGTGGCCTCCGGGTGAGTCTCAGTGGGCCCCATCCACACACAGACACGCACATACACATACAGGCATGCGTATATACATATTTGAAGACAAATTCAGAAAAATACATATAAACAGACAAATATATGCACAGTTATATACACTGACATACATGCAGACACAGACGCATTAGGGCTCGTGCGCACGTTGCGTAATTACATGCATTTACGCTGCGTATAGCACTGCAGTGTAAATGCATGCGTCCTGCGTCCCCTATACAATCTATGTAGATTGTGCATGATACGTGCACCCATTGCTTTTATGAACGCAGCGATTTGGATGCTAAAATGTTGACCCAAATCCGTGCGTTCATAAAATGAGCATGTCAATTATTCCGTGCTTTCTGGATGCAGCTCCCGCTCTGTCTATGGTGGGGGCAGCAGCCAGAGCGCATGAAATCGGCTTTTTTTGTACAGAAAAACTGCATCCATTATGCAGTGTTTCTGCAGCGATTTGACGCGCACATGTGCTGTCAAATCGCTGCAGAATATTCAGCAGTTACGTGCGCATGAGCCCTTACAGGTATTAATATGGGAAAGTCGCCAGCAGCCTCACTCACCTCTCCCGCTTGTTTCCGTCCAGCTCCTTCAGGACATGTGGCTGTTTCACGATGGCTGTCACTAACACACATGACTGCACACTGACAGCACTGCTGTATATACATCACAGGAGGGGCTGGGGGCTACGATATATACATTACAGGAGGGGCAGGGGGCATTGACGTTACTGGAGTGGCAAACAGCTCTGGTGGTGTACTCATCACTGCGATGGGTGACATAGCGCTCTGGGGAACCCATATAGTTCTGGGGGGGGGCGCACAGACTGCTCTAATTCATATATACACACACAGTACTGCTTCTTACACACACATCTCTGACACACACACACACACACACACACACACACACACTACAATGCACCCCCCCATCACCCCCTACACACACACACACACACACAATACAATGCACCCCCCATTACCCCTACACACACACGCACACACAATACAATGCACCCCCCATTACCCCTACACACACACACACACAATACAATGCACCCCCCATTACCCCTACACACACACACACACACACACAATACAACCCCCACTACCCCTACACACACACACACACACACACATACAATGCACCCCCCATTACCCCTACACACACAATACAATGCACCCCCCATTACCCCCCCACACACACACAATACAATGCACCCCCCATTACCCACACACACACACACACACAATACAATGCACCCCCCATTACCCACACACACACACACACACACACAATACAATGCACCCCCCATTACCCACACACACACACACACACACACAATACAATGCACCCCCCATTACCCCTCCCCACACACAATACAATGCATCCCCCATTACCCCTCCCCACACACAATACAATGCACCCCCCATTACCCCTCCCCACACACAATACAATGCACCCCCCCCACACACACACACACAATACAATGCACCCCCCATTACCCCTCCCCCTACACACACACACACACACACACAATACAATGCACCCCCATTACCCCTCCCCCCCCCCACACACACACACAATACAATGCACCCCCATTACCCCTCCCCCCACACACACACAATACAATGCACCCCCATTACCCCTCCCCCCACACACAATACAATGCACCCCCCATTACCCCTCTCCCCACACACACACACAATGCAATGCACCCCCATTACCCCTCCCCCCACACACAATACAATGCACCCCCCATTACCCCTCTCCCCACACACAATACAATGCACCCCCCATTACCCCTCTCCCCACACACAATACAATGCACCCCCCATTACCCCTCTCCCCACACACAATACAATGCACCCCCCATTACCCCTACACACACACACAATACAATGCACCCCCCATTACCCCTACGCACACACAATACAACCCCCATTACCCCTACACACACACACACACAATACACCCCCCATTACCCCTACACACACACACACACACACACACAATACACCCCCCATTACCCCTACACACACACACACATAATACAATGCACCCCCCATTACCCCCCCCACACACACACACACACAATACAATGCACCCCCCATTACCCCTACACACACAATACAATGCACCCCCCATTACCCCTCCCCACACACAATACAATGCACCCCCCATTACCCCTCCCCACACACAATACAATGCACCCCCCATTACCCCTCCCCACACACAATACAATGCACCCCCCATTACCCCTCCCCACACACACACAATACAATACACCCCCATTACCCCTCCCCCTACACACATTACCCCTCTCCCCACACACAATACAATGCACCCCCCCATTACCCCTCTCCCCACACACAATACAATGCACCCCCCATTACCCCTCTCCCCACACACAATACAATGCACCCCCCATTACCCCTCTCCCCACACACAATACAATGCACCCCCCATTACCCCTCTCCCCACACACAATACAATGCACCCCCCATTACCCCTCTCCCCACACACAATACAATGCACCCCCCATTACTCCTCTCCCCACACACAATACAATGCACCCCCCATTACCCCTCTCCCCACACACAATACAATGCACCCATTACCCCTCTCCCCACACACACACAATACACCCATTACCCCTCTCCCCACACACACACAATACAATGCACCCCTCATGACCTCTCCCCCCACACACAATACACCCTCCATTACCCCTCCCCCCCACACACAATACAGTGCACCCTCCATTACCCCTCCCTCCACACACAATACAATGCACCCTCCATTACCCCTCCCCCCACACACAATACAATGCACCCTCCATTACCCCTCCCCCCACACACAATACAACCCTCATCACCCCCTACACACACAAATTACACTGCTCCATCCCTACACACTCCTGCCTCCCTCGGAATACAGTACTCCTCCTCTGCCTGTCACAGAGCTGTGTTCCTTCACAAATGTTCCCCGTTATGTGTCCTCTGCCCCTCCTCACTCATCCCCATTAATTACACCTGTGTCTTAAGCTCCTTCATGGAGCGCTCGCTTCCTCATGTCCCCAGTGTGGCGCCGGCAGCACTGTGATGACGTCAGCAAGGTGCTGATCTCATCACGTTGCTGCACATCGGGGGCGGGGCCCAGTCCCGGTGCGCTGTTCAAATGTATTTACGTCTGAAAGACGCAAATACATTTGAATAGGAACGGAAACAGGAAGCTGCGGTCATCGGCTCTGCTGCGCTCCTCTGCAGTGTACATGCCGGCACACAGCAGAGCCGGCACACAGCAGAGCCGGCACACAGCAGAGCCGGCACACAGCAGAGCCGGCACACAGCGCTGCCTCCTGCTCCTGCTAGTGTGCCTGGCATGTAAGGAGCGCAGCGGGGACAGCAGACAGCGGCCCACCACACCGTGCCCCTGCTTCTAGGTACGGCCGCAGCACATAGCAGGGAGCATTAGCACACCTCTGACCCCGGAAGTTCAAGCGGCCGCTGGTACTTCCGAGGTCAATCAGCGTCCTGTGCCCGCAGTTTGTTTCTGCGTCTTAAAGACGCAGATGCAAATAAATAGCGGTGCCCCCCCCCCGCCCGAAAACACAGCTGATTTATTAGACTGTCTTTACGGAGGGGGAGAAGGTGTGAAAAAAAAAATGCTGACAGGTGCCTAGTGCCAAGTATGGTGGGGGCCCCCTTAGAAGCTCTTTTGGTGGGGGCCCCTGGGCTCCAGCCCCGCCTGCCCCGCCTATAATCCGGCCCTGCTTAGGTATCGAGCTTGGCACATAGGTGCGGAACCGATTTAGGATGGTGAGGAACCCCAGGTGCCAGCGGTAGGTTTGTTCAGGGGTCATTATTTCTCCCTTCCCTAGGCGCTGGGTTTCCCTTCCCTTTTGCTGTTTGCTTGGTACTCCCCCGTACCTAGCGTGACATTGACGCCATATGCTCATTAGTGATGAGTAAGCACTATCATGCTTGGGTGCTCTGTACTCATAACGAGCAGTCAGATGCTCAGACGGGTGTGACTTGAGTACTGAGTATAATGGAAACCAATAGGGAACTCGAGCATTGTTCCTGAAAATATTCTGGAAAAAGGTTTGAGTTTCATATTGATTTCCATTATACTCGGTACACAAGTCGAACGCATCCGAGCATCTGACTGCTCGTTATGAGTGAGGGGAGCCAGCACGATCTGAAAGTGGCATGCATCATATAAAAAGTGCAAATTCACTATTTATTCCAACTGTACTATAACTAAAAATTAGATTTTTACCAAATAGGTGGTGCTGCGCTAGAGTTTGTCTCTTTTCCTGGAGAGGCAATTTGATTTTTACCAAATAATTGATCTATTTTTTGACCCACCCCTGCCACTTCACGGCAAATCTCAATAGGGGGGTCCTAACCTATATTATGTATTTCATGTGCCATGCGGCCTCATAGATAAATTAAAAGCAGAACCATATTGCAGCACACATACCTGTAACCTGTATATAGCCGCTTCCATGTCTCAAAAAGAGGCAACTGCGGATAAAAGGCAGCCCAGGTTCCAACGTGCGCAACAGATGCCACAGACGCCAGGACACCATACTTGGATCTGGTCTGCCTTTATTTATGGTTGCTGGTCTGGCACTGAGGTCAGTTCTGATATTGTCCTGGTGTGTGTGGCGTCTGCTGCACACGTTGGAACCTGGAGTGCCTTGTATCCGCAGTTGCCTCTTTGTGCGACATGGAAGCAGTTATATATAGATTTTGGAAAATTTCAGCAAAAGCAACTTTTTTTTTTAAAAAAAATTTTGACGAATTTCCAATCTTTTTTTTTCACGACATAGGAACCCCATATACATGTTTGGTATCGCTGTAAATTTACTGATCTGAGGAATCATACTGCTAGGTCATTTTTAATGAATAATGAACGCTACGAAAACTATTTTACTTGTGCTACCACTTGCACTTCTGATCCCTTTTCCTTACACCTACTCCAGTTGTGGCGCCCCTGACCTGGTCAGGCACCACTGAGTACTACACCCACGCTGGGTGAGTTCAAACATGTAATCCCAAAGGTTGAATAGGGTGTGTACGCACAGACGCTTAGTGACCAGATCTCACACACATCTTAGAGGGGACCCCTGGGCAGACCCAGGAGGGGGCGTGGCCTCCACATCTCAGCTAGTGGTGGAGTGGAGAAGCTGGAAGCGAGTTCTGCAGTGGCAGTGAGTAGGAGAGGAGCAAGCCGAGTCTGAAGCGGAGAGCGGGCACGCAGACACGCTAGTCAGACCCTGCAAGTGTAGTGGCTATTTGCGGGGGAGTTCGGTTGCCACACAGTCAGCCTGAAAGACACGTCAGGAAGAAGCGAGGCAGTTGAGTACAGGGACTCCTGGTAGACCAAGAGCCAGACATCCATTTAGTGATCTGCTAAATCCTGCAGGTGGTGGGACTAGAGGTTCCACACCAACCAAGACAGAGTCTGCAGCATCCGCAGCAACGAGGGGGCCCATAAGTGAGATAGGGCTGAGAGCCATCTTTATTTGGTCCACGCTGCCAGCAAACGGGCCAGAAAGGGGAGAAAAGGCAGATGCGACTTCCCTGGATGAATCCCATATACTTCACGTCAGGGGTTATCCGAAACAAGAAGTGCTAGGAAGGCGAGCTTACAGTCACCCCTATACCAGCCTGAAGGATACCTGGTTCTCTATGGTCAATCTCAGCATCGCCCGGGTTACCTCACAGAAAACAACTGAAAGTGAGTAAAAACCGTGAAAGACATTCTGAACTGTGTGTGAGTTCTTCTGCGACCTGTTGTTCCACACACATACACTCCAGCCCCTGTGGCCAGCCTCACTCTCGGGAGGCAATACCACCACACTGCAAACACCACCAGCCCCAGACGCTCGTTAAACTGCAGTGGCGGTCCCCCATCACTCTGACCGCAAAACCGAAAGTGGCGTCATGACCCCTATGAAAGTGAACCTGACATACCTCTTGCCAGAAGGGTCCCTACAGAGAAGTCCCCGAAGGCGACCGTTGCAGCGCTGTGGTTGGCGACTCACGGTCATTCTCTAAAGTTGTCACTACTCACCTAAGTAAAAGCTTCACTCTCTCTCTTTCTTCTGGTGTCTTCCCCTCCTCCCTCAAACACTCTATCATTACACCATTATTAAAAAAAACCCTTCTCTTAAGCCATCTGGCACAAGCAACTACAGACCTGTCTACAATCTCCCCTTCATTTCCAAACTCTTGGAGCGCCTGGTCTATTCCCGCCTCACCCACTACCTCTCTATTCACTCTCTTCTAGATCCATTACAGTCTGGATTCCACTCCTTACACTCGATAGAAACTGCCCTCATCAATGTGACCAATGACCTACTGACAGCAAAACGTAATGGTGACTACTCTCTGCTTATTCTTCTTGACCTCTCTGCAGCCTTTCGACACTGCTGACCACCATCTCCTTCTATCTATGCTCGATTCAATCGGCCTAAAGGACCCCACACTCTCCTGCTTATCTTCTTATCTTTCTGACTGCTCGTTCAGCGTATCATTTGCTGGCTCCACATCTCCAATTACTGTTGGGGCCCCTCAAGGTTTAGTCCTTGGCCCTCCTCTTTCTCTCTCTACAATACCCCAATTGGACATATCATCAGCAAATTTGGCTTCCAGTACCATCTTTATGCTGATGATACACAACTATACACCTCATCCTCTGACCTCACCCCCGCTGTACTACACAACACCAGTGACTATCTGACTGCAATTTCCAACATCATTTCTGCTCTCTATCTGAACTTCTTTTATGCGGGCTTCACACGGTACGATCTATCATCTGTTTGCACGAGCGATTGTACCCGCTCCCGTCGTTTGTGCGTCACGGGCAATTAGTTGCCCGTGGCGCACAAAGTCGTTAAACCGCCGTCACACGTACTTACCTGCTGAGCGACCTCACTGTGGACGGCGAACATCCACTTCCTGAAGGGGGAGGGACGTTCGGTGTCACAGCGATGTCACACAGCCGCCGGCCAATAGAAGCGGAGGGGCGGAGATGAGCGGGACGTAAATATCCCACCCACCTCCTTCCTTCCGCATAGCTAGCGGGTGCCGCGGGACGCAGGTAAGCTGTGTTCATCGTTCCCGGGGTGTCACACGGAGCGATGTGTGCTGCCCCGGGTACGATGAACAACCGGCACCATTAAAAATAAACAATTTTTTAAAAATAAGCGACGAGTACACGACTCACGATTTGTGAGCGATTCTGCATCGCTCAGAGGTGTCACACGAAAAGACGTCGCAAGCGATGCCGGATGTGCGTCACGAAAACCGTGACCCCCGACGATGCATCGCGCGATAGCTCGTCTCGTGTGACGCCCGCATTACTCTCTCTGTCTTCTAACCTTCCTAAACTTGACATCTCCCTCTCTGTGTACGGCACCATGATAATAACTCCTAGGCAGCAAGCCTGCTGTCTGGGGGTTATGCTCGATACCGATCTCTCCTTCACCTCCTATATACAATCTCTTCTCCTCCTGTCGCTTGCACCTCAAGAACATCTCTAGAATCCGCCCCTTTCTCACCATGGAAACTACAAAAATCCTCACTGTGGCCCTGATCCACTCCCGCCTCGACTACTGTAACTCTCTATTAATTGGTCTACCGCTAAATAGACTCTCTCCTCTACAGTCCATCCTTAATGCAGCAGCCAGGGTCACCTACCTGGTTAACAGCTACTCGGATGCCTCCTCTCTGTGACAGTCATTGCACTGGCTGCCCATATATCACAGGATCCAATTCAAATTGCTTGTTCTCACCCACAAAGCTCTCGACAGTGTGGCACCCCCCTACATCTCCACCCTCCTCTCTGTCTATCACCCTACCCATTCTCTATGCTCCGTTAACGACTTTCGACTACCATCCACACTAATCCAAACCTCCCACTGTCGGCTCCAAGACTTCTCTCGAGCTGCACCAATCCTCTGGAATGCTTTACCCCAAGAAACTAGGAAGAGCCACAACTTACTCAGCTTCAGACGTTCCTTAAAAACACATCTTTTTAGGGTGGCCTATCACACTCCCTTATCAAATTCAATTCAAAGTCCCTTCACTACTTCTCAGAACATAACTCTCCATCAGGCCTCTGTCACACGTTCGTGCCTCCGGTACGTGTTTGACAGTTTTCTCACGTACTGAAGACACGGGCACACGTGGACCTATGTATTCTTAATGGTTTTGACACACAAAAGTGTGACGCCCTGGACTAGTCAGGTAGTCACAGGTAGGCCCCCTGCACAAACACCAGCCCCTAAAAAGGTATCAGCAGCCAACCTAAAAACCCTGAGTCTGAGTCACCCCTCTCAGGTCTTGACGTTCACACCCGGGGGTGGAGCCAGGCATTTGGCTACGCCCACCGAGGAGTTCGGATAGCCTGAGGCGGGAAAACATAGAGAGACCCGTTAGGGAAGTGTAAAGGAGAAGAGGTGAAGTGGAGTAGAGAGGAGTAGCATCTGTCAGGGATCTGGGTAGGAGCCCGGGTACCCTGTGGCCAGGAGGCAGACGGTGGTGGCTGCCTGCAGGAGCCGGGAAGACAGCCGGTGGAACCGTCAGGGACCGGGACAGGGTAGTGGCCCGTCGGTACCGAACTGGGGAACCGAACGGAAACCGGAACACCAGTAGGGGTACTCAGACACAGTACGAGGCCCAGAAGCCACTGGACCGAGTCGAATTCACTGATTGGGGTTTGGACCTTAGGTTCTTTCCCACCCAAGTCCCGACTGAAGGCAACAGCCCAACGAGGGGGATAGAAAGCCACCGCACAGGCATAGAGATCCCACGGGCCAGCGTTTGCGGGCAAACGGACTCCCCCGACATCCACTAGCCGGGGAGCGGACTCCCGTCGCTGAAGCGAAGGAAGTCAGCATTCTACTACAGAGGTGCAGGAGAAAGGCGGGGACCACCAACCTGAGTAAGGGGCAAAGCGCAGCCGGCTGCGGGCACCGACCACCATCCTTTTGGTTTACCAGAGACTCCGGTGTATTTATAATAGTGAGTACAACAGTGCCCTCGGGCAGCACATTGCACCGCACCATCCCGCCCGCACCTCTCGCCCAATAGGGCCCCCAGGGCCATCAACCCCTGCCCACGGAGGGGATCAACACCAAGCTGCACAACAGCCTAGTCAACAGCAGCGGTGGTGCCCACTCACTCACCACAACCCGTGGGTGGCGTCACGAACTTAACCCCCAAACAACCGCGGCCCCAGCCGTGAACCTCCCCACCGAACACCACCCCCCACGTAGCGCCAGCATCCCTTCAGAGCGACGTGACTCCCGGGTCCGGGAGGAGCTCGAGTCACCCACCGACGATTTGAGCGGCTCAGCAGCCGGCCAAGCCCCGGGGCGGTACATAAGTATTTTGGAACGGAACGTGTGTCCGTTCCGTACTTACATGTGTCTGTGTGTTCCTCATGCTGACATGTCCGTTTTTCTCCGGCATCACGGGTGTCACACGGCCCGCACCCATACCACACAGATATAGTGACACGCGCCGGAGAAAACTCACATGTCAGAGAAAAAAATAATAACTCTTTACTACCTTCTGCTGCCCTCCTGTCTCTGCCACTGCTGTCACTTGCTGCCGACCACCGCTCATTATGCTCATTGCATATTCACTTCACTGCGGTCGGAAGCAGCAGCAGCGGGGAGTCAGCAGGGCTGGAGACTGAAGATCAGCACCATGGACAGCAGGAAGGACCACGTGAGTATGCAAATTACCGGTTCTCAGTGTGTTATCACGGATAGCACACGGAGAAGACACGTGGCCCGCACGTACCGGAGACACGTACTTACCAAACGCAACACGCAAGGAAAATACATGTCTCGCGGCACGTGCATGATTTTTACGTGTGTGTGGCACAAGCCTCAAACTGCACCACACCCAAAAACATCACAGAGATTGTCTGACCACTGATTCATGCAGCCTTTTGTCTATCCCCATCTCTTTGAGATGGCTGGATTATCATTGTAAATAAGCACCTGTACCTTGTCCCCCCACCCCACCTCATTGTAGACTATAAACTCTTATGAGTAGGGTTGACTTTATTTTTGCTCTAATTATTGTATTTTCAATAACTGTTGCTTGCATATGAATCTCTGAATTGTAAAGCACTGTGGAATATGTTGGCGCTATAGAAATAAAGATTATTATTATTATTATTACCAAAACAAAACAAAAAAAAGTAGCTTTTTTCACATTTTCGCTGCACTTGGAATTGTTTTCCCTTACTTTTCAGTACATTATATGTTAATACTAGCTGTAGTACCCGAGCGTTGCCCGGGATAGTAATTGTCTCTTTGTCTCTCTCCTAGTTTGTCTGTCTGTGTCTGTCTATCTATTTCTGTCTGTGTGTCTGTCTCTGTGTGTATCTGTGTGGGTGGCTCTGTCTGTGTGTCAGGCTCTATCCATGTCTGTCTGTTTGTGTCTATCTCTGTCTGTCTCTCTATCTCTGTGTCTGCCTGTCTCATTCCAGGTCTGTCTCTTTTCCCTGTTTATCTCTTTTCCCTGTCTGTCTCTTTTCCCCATCTGTTTCTCCCCCCCCTGTCTCTTTTCCCCTTTGTCTCTTCCCCCCTCTGTCTCTTTTCACCCTCTTTCTCTTTTCCCTCTCTGTCTCTGTCCCCCCTCTGTCTTCTTTCTCCTTCTGTCTTCTTTCCCCCTCTGTCTCTTTTCCCCTTTGTCTCTTTCCCCTCTGTATCTTTCACAGTCTGTCTCTTTCCCCCTCTGTCTATCTCTTTCCCTGTCTGCCTTCCTCTGTCTGTCTCTTTGACTGTCTCTCTCTCTGTCTCTTCCCTTGTTTGCCTTTTTCTCTGTCTGTGCTTATGTCTCTCTGTCTCTCTCTATCTGTCTCTCCACAGACATCTTATTACCTCACATGTAAGCATCTTAGGCTACTTTCACACATCTGGCTTGAGCCCTGCGGCTCAATCCGGCTGTGCAAGCTATGCAACGGATGCGGTGAAAACACCGCATCCTTTGCATAAGTTTTTCCCATGCGGCCCGCCCGGTTTTTGCCGCTTGCGGCATGCTACTGAGCATGCGCAGTGGCAAAAACCGCATACGGCGGCCGGATGCGGTATTTGCCGCATCGCGCCGCATCCGGCCGCCATAGGCATGCATTGAGAGATGCGCCGCATCGGCCGAATGCGGCGCGATGCGGTTTTTTTTGCCGCACGAAAAAACGTGCCGGGCAACGTTCCATCCGGCCGCCGCATCGGCTAAATCTGCCGCATGCGGCAAAAACCGGATGGAACGCAAGGCCATGCGGCACAATGCGGCACTAATTAAAGTCTATGCAGGAAAATCGCAACCGGCAGCAAAAAAAAAACGGTTGCGATTTTCCTGCAAAGTGCCGGATTGTGCCGCAGAAGAAAAACCGGAGGTGTGAAAGTACCCTAATACTAACAATTTATTTTGTTCCTATAGCAACCACTCACAGCTCCTATTAATAAGCTGTAGCTCCTATCTCCATTGAATTTAATGGAGACAGGTGTTTTGGAGAGTAACTGTACAGCATGGGGTTATATTGTCCTGTCAAAACATAGTCTATGATGTTCCCTGAGTCACATGAGGCGTCTGTGCAAAATTTCGTGATTGTAAATGCGACAGTGCGAATTCCTTTAGCAGACACACACGCACACACACACACACACACACACACACACAAACATACATGCACTCAGCTTTGTATATTAGATGGATGGTGTCATTCAAAACTAAAGTATGCAAACAATGAATGTAACAAATATAAACATGCATTACTGCTAAATGAGATCTAGGAAAAATTGAGATATTTAGCATACAAAAATGGCCAATTTTAATATCTGCCCAGTAACCAAGTCGGCCTAGTAACGAGACATGCCTTGATGTGGCTACTGGGCAGATATAGAAATGGCCATTTTTCTATGCTAAATATCTCAAATTTTCCTAGATTTCCTTTAGCAGTAATGCATATCTACGTTTTACATTTATGGTTTGCATGCTTTAGCATTTCACAGTGCGTCTTTTTTTTTCTTCTTTGTTATTCAGAATTAAAACTTGTCCTGCACAAAAACAAACCCAAATACAGCGCAAATAATAGCGCAAAAACGGAAAATAGCAATGCTATGAAAAGGTTAAAAACGTTTGACTAAATAGTATTCACTAAACTGGGGAGTGGGAATCATAAATCACGGTTCAGTTCTTCCTGACTCTCTCAAGGAAACAAATTGGTAAATAAAAAGTGTAAAGAAGCGACATTCCACGTCCACTCAGGATGACCCTGAATGCCACGATATACCTTTCCAGTGACGTTCGCTCCTCCGTCCACACGGTGGCGCGCTCGGGCCGCAGATGACAGCTCCACTCACGCCTCCGTTGCTATAGACCAGCAGTTTGTTTACTTCCGGTCGCAGAATCCTGGTGCAGGAGAAGGAGCTTCTTGTGGGTGATCGCTCACTGGAGTCCGGGGCATGGCTGCCGAAGAGGAAAAGCAGCCAGTGCCCGGTAAGTGCCAGCAGCATTCTGTGCCTGTACGGATTAGACATAGGTCCGGTGTACATGCAGCACACAGACACTGCTGACATATATGGGTGCTGTAATGACTGCTGGGATCTGTGGATGAGCTGTAATGACTGCTGTGATGTATGGATGTGCTGTAATGACTGCTGTGATCTATGGATGTGCTGTAATGACTGCTGTGATCTATGGATGTGCTGTAATGACTGCTGTGATCTGTGGATGTGCTGTAATGACTGCTGTGATCTATGGATGTGCTGTAATGACTGCTGTGATGTATGGATGTGCTGTAATGACTGCTGTGATCTATGGATGTGCTGTAATGACTGCTGTGATCTATAGATGTGCTGTAATGACTGCTGTGATGTATGGATGAGCTGTAATGACTGCTGTGATCTATAGATGTGCTGTAATGACTGCTGTGATCTATAGATGTGCTGTAATGACTGCTGTGATCTATAGATGTGCTGTAATGACTGCTGTGATCTATAGATGTGCTGTAATGACTGCTGTGATCTATGGATGTGCTGTAATGACTGCTGTGATGTATGGATGTGCTGTAATGACTGCTGTGATCTATAGATGTGCTGTAATGACTGCTGTGATCTATGGATGTGCTGTAATGACTGCTGTGATGTATGGATGTGCTGTAATGACTGCTGTGATGTATGGATGTGCTGTAATGACTGCTGTGATCTGTGGGTGTGCTGTAATGACTGCTGTAATCTATGGGTGTGCTGTAATGACTGCTGTAATCTATGGATGTGCTGTAATGACTGCTGTGATCTGTGGATCTGCTGTAATTACTGCCGGCATCTGTGGATGTGCTGTAATGACTGCTGTGATCTATGGATGTGCTGTAAGGACTGCTGTGATCTATGGATGTGCTGAAATGACAGCTTATATCTAATAACTGATGGACTGAGTAATATTTCTGGATTGAAATGAGGTTATTGTACTAACAGAAAATGTGCAATCCGCATTTAAACAAAATTTGACTGGTGCAAAAGTATGGGCACCTCAACATAAAAGTGACATGAATATTTTGTAAATCCTCCTTTTGCAAAAATAACAGCCTCTAGTCACTTCCTGTAGCTTTTAATGAGTTCCTAGATGAAGGTATATTTGACCATTCCTGTTTACAAAACAATTCCAGTTCAGTTAAGTTTGATGGTCGCCGAGCATGGACAGCACGCTTCAAATCATCCCACAGATGTTCAATGATATTCAGGTCTGGGGACTGGGATGGCCATTTCAGAACATTGTAATTGTTCCTCTGCCTGAGTAGATTTGGAGCGGTGTTTTGGATCATTGTCTTGCTGAAATATCCATCCCCTGTGTAACTTCACCTTCGTCACTGATTCTTGCACATTATTGTCAAGAATCTGCTGATACTGAGTTGAATCCATGCGACCCTCAACTTTAACAAGATTCCCGGTGCCGGCATTGGCCACACAGCCCCAAAGCATGATGGAACCTCCACCAAATTTTACTGTGGGTAGCAAGTGCTTTTCTTGGAATGCCGTGTTTTTTTGCCTCCATGCATAACGCCTTTTTGTATGATCAAACAACTCAATCTTTGTTTCATCAGTCCACAGGACCTTCTTCCAAAATGTAACTGGCTTGTCCAAATGTGCTTTTGCATACCTCAGGCGACTCTGTTTGTGGCGTGCTTGCAGAAACGGCTTCTTTCGCATCACTCTCCCATACAGCTTCTCCTTGTGCAACGTGCGCTGTATTGTTGACCGATGCACATTGACACCATCTGCAGCAAGATAATGCTGCAGGTCTTTGGAGGTGGTCTATGGATTGTCCTTGACTGTTCTCACCATTCTTCTTCTCTGCCTTTCTGATATTTTTCTTGGCTTGCCACTTCTGAGCTTAACAAGAACTGTACCTGTGTTCTTCCATTTCCTTACTATGTTCCTCACAGTGGAAACTGACAGTTTAAATCTCTGAGACAACTTTTTGTATCCTTCCCCTGAACAACTATGTTGAATAATCTTTGTTTTCAGATCATTTGAGAGTTGTTTTGAGGAGCCCATGATGCCACTCTTCATAGGAGATTCAAATAGGAGAACAGCTTGCAAGTGGCCACCTTAAATACCTTTTCTCATGATTGGATACACCTGCCTATGAAGTTCAAAGCTCAATGAGGTTACAAAACCAATTTAGTGCTTTAGTAAGTCAGTAAAAAGTAGTTAGGAGTGTTCAAATCAAGAAATTGATAAGGGTGCCCATACTTTTGCACCGGTCAAATTTTGTTTAAATGTGGATTGCACATTTTCTGTTAGTACAATAAACCTCATTTCAATCCAGAAATATTACTCAGTCCATCAGTTATTAGATATATGAAACTGAAATAGCTGCTGCAAAAACCCAAATTGTGATAAAGAAAAAAGGTTAACATTAATAGGGGTTCCCAAACTTTTTCTTATGACTGTATGGATGTGCTGTAATGACTGCTGTGATCTGTGGATGTGCTGTAATTTCTTTTTCCAATCCCCTCCCACTCCTGTGTTCTTCAGCGATTACCGTATGTCAATAGTGATCTGACACCAGGTGACCTGTGCTGTGGGGTTTGTACAATATCCAGTTCCTCGGCTCCTAAGGCTACTTTCACACATCTGTTTTTTGGCATCAGGCGCAATCCGGCGTGTGCCTGATGCAACGGATCCAGCGCAGAGAATGCAAAAATGGATACGCCGGATCCTTTTTATTTTTTTACAGATCCGGTATACCAGATCCGTCAAAAAACGGATCCGGCACATCCGTTTTTGCATCCGTTTCGTCCGTTTTTTTTTTTTTGTTGCTGGATCCGTTTTTTTACAATACATTGGAGCATGCTCCGTTTAAAAGAACGGATCCGCTGCCGCATCCGATTTTTCCGCATTACGCCGGATCCGGCGTTTATAGGCTTCCATTGCAAATCGCGCCGGATCTGGCACGATGCGTTTTTTTGTCAGAGACAAAAAACGTTACAAGAGACGTTCCATCATTAGCCAATTACGACGGATCTGTCAAAAGCCGGATGCAACGCAAGGCCATTAGGCACAATCCGGCGCTAATACAAATCAATGGGGATAAAACAGATCCGGCGCCCGATCCATTTTATCCATTTTTTTCCGGATTGTGCCTGATGTAAAAAAAAAACTAATGTGTGAAAGTAGCCTTATCAGGGCTTGTGTTTTTTACAGGACAATATGTAAGTTTCAATGACACCATTCATTTTACCATATAATGTATGGAAAAATTGAAAGTAAAAAAGAAAAGAAAAAAAAATCCATAACAAAATTAGGTCAAATGGTGAGAAAAAAAAAATCCTCCATTTTTAATGGGGGCGTAAAAAAAAAGTAGGTTTATGTTACCAATTTCCAAGGTCCGTAACATTTTTCAGTTGACACCTGTGTGCGGGTTTGTTTTTTTCGCTAAGCTGTAGATTTTATTGTCACCATTTTGGGGTTTCCACGGCTTTCTTCGCTTTATATTGCCTTTTTTGTGGGATATGGGGTGGACCAAGAAACTGGCAGTTTTCGTGTATTGATTTTTTTTTTCTCTCTTACGAATATTATAGAAGTTTAACAATTCTATATTTTTATATATCAGACTTGTTCAGATGAATTGATATCAAATAGGGTTTTTTTTTTTTTTAAAGGGAATCTGTCACCAGGTTTTTGCCACATAATCTGCAAGCAGCATAATGTAGGGTCAGAGACCCTGATTGCAGCAATGTGTCACTTACTGGGCTGCCCAGGCTGCTTTCACACATCAGTTTTTTTGCATCAGGCACAATCCGGCTCAAAAACCTATGCAACGGATGCGGCGAAAAAAACGGATCCGTTGCATAAGTTTTTCCATGCAGCCTGTCCGTATTTTGACGGATGCGGCTTGATACTGATACAAAAACCGCATCCGGCGTCCATAGGCTTGCATTGTAAATCGCGCCGCATCACGCTGGATCCGGCGCGATGTGTTTTTTTCGCCGCACAAAAAAACGTGCCAGGCAACGTTCCATCCGGCTGCCGCATGTGCTAAATATGCCGCATCCGGCAAAAAACAGACGCAACGCAAGGCCATGTGGCACAATACGGCGTTAATGCAAGTCTATGCGGAAAAAACGCAACCGGCGGCAAAAAAAAAACGCTTGCGTTTTTTCTGCAAAGAGCTGTATTGTGCCGCTCAGCAAAAAAAACGGATGTGTGAAAGCAGCCTTAGTGTAGTTTTGATAAAATCACTGTTTAATCAGCAGTAGATTATCATTAGAGAACTACTTGGCGAGCTGCCAGATAGTCCAGAATATTCATGAGCTCTGTATAACTGCTAGATCTGCAGCAGAGAAAAAAGAGATTTTATCAGAACAGCTCAGTAAGTGACACATCGCTGGAATCAGGGTCTCTGTCTCTACATTATGCTGCTCTAAGATGGGGGAGCAAAAACCTGGTGACAGATTCCCTTTAGGCCCTGTGCGCACTTACCGGATTTTGCCGCGGATTTTCTGCGGTTTTGCTGCATGTTTCGCTGCAGAAAATGTTCATAACATCTCTGCAGTGATTCACCAGCAAAACCTATGGGAAAAAAAATCCTGTGCGCACTATGCGGATTTTGACAGCTGCATGTTTTTCTGCGGGAATCCCGCAGCAAAAACAATTGCATGTCACTTCTTTCCCGCACGTCGCTGCGGGATTTCACTCCATTGACTCCAATGTAATCGTGAAATCCCGCAGGGAATAACGCAGGCAGCAAATTCTGTGCGGTTCACTGCGTTTTCCTGCGTTATTCCCTGCGGTATTTCGCGGTTTACCTGCGGTAATGTACATCGCTTGCCTGCGGTTTGCAGGGAAGTGATGTCATTACAGGAAGAGGAAGCGGAGCAGAGTAAACACACATACATCACACACACATAGACATCACAGACACAGACACATAGACACAGACACATAGAACACACATAGAAAGAAAACGGAAATATAGAAAACAAAACACGTGGGCTCCGCTGTATTTTTACCGTCCAGCCGAGGTAAGCACACAGCGGCGGCCCGGTATTCTCAGGCTGGGGAGGGCGAGGGGCAGGGGTAATGTCCCCCGCCTCCCTCCCACCTCCCGCAGCCGAGAATATCAGCCGCAGCTGCCTTGGGACTGTCGCATGCATTATGCGACACTACCGGAGTGTCCCCGGCTCTTCCTGCTGCCGTGTAGTAGTGGCAGTCAGGGTAATACAAGGAGTTAATGGCGGCGGATCACCGCCATTAACTCCAGGCTTGATCATGGCAGCGTCTATGAGACAGCTGACATGATCAACCCGTAAGCAAAGTGAAAAAAACACACCGAAAAATCCTTTATTTTAAATAAAACACAAATAAGCCTCGTTCACCCTTTTATTAACCCCTCCCGAAACAAAGCTCCGACGTAATCCACAGCACCGGCGTCCTTGCATCCAGTCGTGACTGACACAGACACTGCTGAATGCAGCCTCGCAGCGAGACAGCAGAGGTAATTCCAGGGCATTTCCCACGGCCGGTAATGTGAACTCACTGCCGACCGTGAGAAATGCAGAGTGTGCTCACAGGGACTCTATGTCTATCTAACTATCTAGCTATCCCTCTATCTATCCTTCTATCTATCCTTCTATCTATCCTTCTATCTATCCTTCTATCTATCCTTCTATCTATCCCTCTATCTATCCCTCTATCTATCCCTCTATCTATCCCTCTATCTATCCCTCTATCTATCCCTCTATCTATCCCTCTATCTATTCTTCTATCTATTCTTCTGTCTATTTCTCTATCTCAGAATGAAATGACTTTTTTTTCTTCTTCAATGTGCTTTATTGCATTGAATGCAATAAAGCACATACCAACCCGCACGTGGCAAAACCGCAGCAATACCGCGTGCGGTTTTCGGGTGCGGTTTGCCGCGTTTTTTTACCGCGGGTGCGGTAATTTTTTAATACCTGCGGAATTTTCTTGAGAAAATTCCATTTTCCATTGCGCACAGGGCCTTAAAGCTTTTTTTCACATATCAAAAAGGCAGGGAGGTTACTCAAGTTTTTTCCTAATACAGTTAGGTCCAGAAATATTTGGACAGTGACACAATCTTCGCGAGTTGGGCTCTGCATGCCACCACATTGGATTTGAAATGAAACCTCTACAACAGAATTCAAGTGCAGATTGTAACGTTTAATTTGAAGGTTTGAACAAAAATATCTGATAGAAATTGTAGGAATTGTACACATTTCTTTACAAACACTCCACATTTTAGGAGGTCAAAAGTAATTGGACAAATAAACCAAACCCAAAAAAAAATTTTTTATTTTCAATATTTTGTTGCGAATCCTTTGGAGGCAATCACTGCCTTAAGTCTGGAACCCATGGACATCACCAAACGCTGGGTTTCCTCCTTCTTAATACTTTGCCAGGCCTTTACAGCCGCAGCCTTCAGGTCTTGCTTGTTTGTGGGTCTTTCCGTCTTAAGTCTGGATTTGAGCAAGTGAAATGCATGCTCAATTGGGTTAAGATCTGGTGATTGACTTGGCCATTGCAGAATGTTCCACTTTTTTGCACTCATGAACTCCTGGGTAGCTTTGGCTGTATGCTTGGGGTCATTGTCCATCTGTACTATGAAGCGCCGTCCGATCAACTTTGTGGCATTTGGCTGAATCTGGGCTGAAAGTATATCCCGGTACACTTCAGAATTCATCCGGCTACTCTTGTCTGCTGTTATGTCATCAATAAACACAAGTGACCCAGTGCCATTGAAAGCCATGCATGCCCATGCCATCACGTTGCCTCCACCATGTTTTACAGAGGATGTGGTGTGCCTTGGATCATGTGCTGTTCCCTTTCTTCTCCAAACTTTTTTCTTCCCATCATTCTGGTACAGGTTGATCTTTGTCTCATCTGTCCATAGAATACTTTTCCAGAACTGAGCTGGCTTCATGAGGTGTTTTCAGCAAATTTAACTCTGGCCTGTCTATTTTTGGAATTGATGAATGGTTTGCATCTAGATGTGAACCCTTTGTATTTACTTTCATGGAGTCTTCTCTTTACTGTTGACTTAGAGACAGATACACCTACTTCACTGAGAGTGTTCTGGACTTCAGTTGATGTTGTGAACGGGTTCTTCTTCACCAAAGAAAGTATGCGGCGATCATCCACCACTGTTGTCATCCGTGGACGCCCAGGCCTTTTTGAGTTCCCAAGCTCACCAGTCAATTCCTTTTTTCTCAGAATGTACCCGACTGTTGATTTTGCTACTCCAAGCATGTCTGCTATCTCTCTGATGGATTTTTTCTTTTTTTTCAGCCTCAGGATGTTCTGCTTCACCTCAATTGAGAGTTCCTTAGACCGCATGTTGTCTGGTCACAGCAACAGCTTCCAAATGCAAAACCACACACCTGTAATCAACCCCAGACCTTTTAACTACTTCATTGATTACAGGTTAATGAGGGAGATGCCTTCAGACTTAATTGCAGCCCTTAGAGTCCCTTGTCCAATTACTTTTGGTCCCTTGAAAAAGAGGAGGCTATGCATTACAGAGCTATGATTCCTAAACCCTTTCTCCGATTTGGATGTGAAAACTCTCATATTGCAGCTGGGAGTGTGCACTTTCAGCCCATATTATATATATAATTGTATTTCTGAACATGTTTTTGTAAACAGCTAAAATAACAAAACTTGTGTCACTGTCCAAATATTTCTGGACCTAACTGTATGTTTTAAAAAAGTTTATTTTTCTTTCACCTTTTTCTTCCTGATTATACTATATACTGAAATACCATAGTATTGCAGCATATAGTAAAATGAGTTCCCTATAATTTCCAGCCTTTGGGTGGACTTCACAGAGGTATCAAATTGGTCCATGGAGCCTCTGTTAGGAGTCTCAACACAGAAACCAGCCAGATATCCCTCCGGGAAGGGCCCAGCCAAGGAGTGACTGGCTGGTTTCTGTGTTGAGACTCCTAACAGAGGCTCCATGGACCTTTTTGATTTGCGTATTTCCCAGGGGGCGATGTACCTAGGATTTCACTGTCTTGAGCGCCCTTGCTGGCTGCCGGCAGTGTTTTCTCTGGCTGGTCTCCCCGAGATCAGTGATTGTTTTGTCTTGGTGGTCTACTAGACATTGCTCCCACCCAGCCAGAATCCTACTCCACACTGATGAGGGGCAATACCCCGAAACAGCTGTCTGTGGATGGATACCTGGCCTTGGTATTTCCCTTGTCATATCTTTAAACTTGTCAAAGAGTTGGATATTGACTAAAATGGCCACTTAATATGGTGGTCTCCTAAAAAGAGTCACCCCTTGGCTGGGCCCTTCCAGAGGCTCCACGGACCTTTTTGATTTGCATATTTCCCAGGGGGCAATGTACCTAGGATTTCACTGTCTTGAGCGCCCTCGCTGGCTGCCGGCAGTGTTTTTTCTGGCTGGTCTCCCCGAGATCAGTGATTGTTTTGTTTTAGAGGTATCAAATTGGCAGCAAACATTCCTGGCTGTCTTGACAACCTATGGGCACACCATGATCGCAGCATATGGCAGCATATGGGGTCAAGGGCTGCAAAATAGCTACAAGATGGGATTATACCAGTTTAAATCCTGCTTTTAGTGTTTGACAGCTGCGTTTAAGGGGTGAAATGCAGCTATTGAAGCTAGTTCTGATCGCTGCTTTTAGATATAGATCCTGTGTAATTCAGCCAGCATCTGCCCTGTGTGCTGCGGGCTCAGCTCCTGCGCCTGCTCCTCACTCACTGAGCTGCTCCATGAGAGGTTAAAGACGCAGTGGTGCATATAGCGCCTACATATTCCAGAGAAGATTACACGTTAGTAGGATCTGAGTCTGTGGTTAACTGAAGAAAGGCAGAGCGAAGACACTTTAGATTAGATAGGTGATCTGATAAACCTGCCTAAAGAGATGCGTTTTTAGGGGACACTTAAAGAGAACCCGACAACGGGTAGATGGACGGGCAGCATATATCAGATACTTGCTGTGTGACGTCAGCCAGGTATGTTTGACTCTGAAACGCTGCGGTGTGTCAGACATGATTATACTTCAAAAGCCACATAGGACCCGGCTTTCCTTTAGTCTCCAGCGTAGCTCGGTCCCCGGTGTCTTTTTAAATATATTTTTCTCTGAAAAGGTACAGCGTTGCAAAGTCAAACTGACGTCCTGCAGCCAGTGCCTGGTACATACTGACTGTGGATTGATCATTTGTTAGGTTCTCTTTAAAACTGTGTACAGTGGGAACTAACCTAATTGTCCCAGGTAGTACATTCCAGTGACCTGGTGCAGCATGAGAAAAGTCTTGGAGACGGGGGAAATTCATAGTTATCCCCTCCCCTTGTTAGAATTAGCATAAGTATTATACAAACTACTCACTTTGTCTCTTGCAGGACCTGTGTGAGGACATACCCATGTGACCTGGTATCCAGCTTTGTTGGCTGAGGCCCCGCCCCTTCTGGTCACATGGGTAAGGCCTCACACAGGTCCTGCAAGATACAAAGTGAATTGTTTGTATAATACTTATGCTAATTCTAACAGGGAGAGAGGAGAACTATGAATATATTATCTGCTCCATTGCAACTGTCACTCAACAAGCAGCTCATTTTAGAAACTTTATTTTCTTGGATTTCCAAACCTAAACATCTGAGCTGACCCCTACAGGTATGTAGAGAATCAGCCTGATAGTGTCAGTATAGCACTGGCTTTAGCTTATATACAAAATTCCTGGTGATTGGTTCCCTTTAAGTCAAGTCTGCTTAGTTATCCAGGTAAAACCAGGAGCCTACCACTGTGGGAGCTATTAAAGGGGTACTCCCATCCCCAAGATCCTATCCCAATATGTAGTAGGTATAATAATAATATTATTAGCAAATACCTCCAATTAGAAATGTAGTATAGTTCTCCTGATATAGCAATGTCTCTTACCTCATGTGCAGTGCATTGTAGCTTAGGTATCCATGGTTATGTCCACTCATATAATGACTGTCAGTTAGTTGCTTGTGATCGTAACCATGGATACCTAAGCTGCAATGCCCTGCACATGAGGTAAGAGACATGGCTATATCAGGACTTTTACAGTTCTGATCCGCTCAGCCCTAATCAGGAGAACTATACTACATTTCTTATTGGAGGTATTTGCTAATATTATTGTTATTGCACCTACTACATATTAGGATAGGATCTTGGGGATGGGAATACCTGTTTAAGGTGCTTATATGGATGGCAATATTGGTTGTCACACAGCTTTTCTCAGGACAGGTATGACTGGGAAATAGCTGAAGGTAATTGTACCTGAAGCCTTTAGGGATTTTTGCGCTGTTAGGGTTTGTTCAGAGAATTTTCACTCATACTTTGGAGCTAATTTCACTCCTTAGTTACTAGAGTTACTCAACATTTCTTGTAATCAGTGGGGTTGCTGTATGTTTAAAAGTATGCCATAGTATTAGGTACTCAGAATCCACCTTTAACCGTCCGACCCCATACAATTAAAGAGGTGGATCACTACTCTGCATTAGTGTCCACATCTCTGTAAAACTGATAGGGAAGGATTTTTTGAAATACCTTATTCATCTAATTCTACCTGTGAGCGGCGCTATTGCAATCCGCTCATCCCCAGAGAAGTGACCCCCTCCGGGCTCCTTGACCTCTGTGATTCGGTGATGTCACGTCAACTTCCAGTTGACCTGACATCACTGAGGTGGGCCCCAGTCTTCCTGAGTGACAGTGCTGTGGGCGGAGTTTCACCACTCGTCACAGCCCAGTGTCACAGCCCAGCATCTCATGCACACTCTCTTTCACTGCAGAGTGCCGCAAGCAGGAGCAATGCTGGGCTGTGATGAGCGGTGAAACTCCGCCCACTGCCCTGTCAATCAGGAAGACTGGGGCCCACCTCGGTGATGTCAGGTCAACTGGAAGTTGACGTCACATCACCGGATCTCAGAGGTCACGGAGCCCTGGCGGGGGGGTCACTTTTCTGGGGATGAGTGGATTGGAATAGCGCCGCTCACAGGCAGAATTACGGTAATTGGATAAGGTATTTAGAAAAAGCCTTCTCTATCAGTTTTACAGGGATGTGAACCCCCTCTTTAAGGACGTGTGTCCTCTTCTGCACAGAATAGGGGTTTTAAAAGGTTAGAGGTTAAGGCCACATGCGCACGTTGCTTTTTTATTCACGTATTTGTCGCGTTGTAAACTGCACTGTGTCAACGACAATCTGCATGCTTTTCCTTCCCCAGCAAAGTGTATGAGAAATCAGAATTCCCATGTTGCAGTTTGTTTGTCAGCGTTTTATTTGTCAAACTCTTTGACAAAAAAAAGCAGCATGTTCATTCTTATGCGTTTTTGTCACATTTTGTCACCCATTGAAATCAATTATTTGTGACTCCAAACACAAGAAAAATGTTATCTGTGTGTTTTTGTTGCGTTTTGGATCCATTTTTTGTCAACAAAAAACGCATGGATTTTCCCAGGAAGTGAGGTCGAGGGGCTTCCTGTCAAAAACGCGGCCAAAAACGCATGGATTTTCCCAGGAAGTGAGGTCGAGGGGCTTCCTGTCAAAAACGCGGCCAAAAACGCATGGATTTTCCCAGGAAGTGAGGTCGAGGGGCTTCCTGTCAAAAACGCGGCCAAAAACGCATGGATTTTCCTAGGAAGCAAGGTCAAGAGGCTTCCTGTCCAAAACGCGGCTAAAAACGCAGCAAAAACGCATGGATTTTCCTAGGAAGTGAGGTCGAGAGGCATCCTGTCAAAAACGCGGCCAAAAATGCAGCAAAAACGCATGGATTTTCCTAGGAAGTGAGGTCGAGAGGCATCCTGTCAAAAACGCGGCCAAAAATGCAGCAAAAACGCATGGATTTTCCTAGGAAGTGAGGTCGAGAGGCTTCCTGTCAAAAACGCGGCCAAAAATGCAGCAAAAACGCATGGATTTTCTCAGGAAGTGAGGTCGAGAGGCTTCCTGTCAAAAACGCCCCAAAAATGCATATAACCTAATACCACCATTGGGCCCTATGGAGTGGACCGTTTTCCGTGGCTCCAGCTCTTACACTCACATGAGGCATCTTTTAATGTTTTCCTCCTTTTTTATTGTAGATTCTGGAGCTATATTCACATTTGGCAAAAGCAAGTTTGCAGATAATTGTCCCAGCAAGTTTTGGTTAAAAAATGACAAGCCGGCGTACATAGCGTGTGGAGATGAGCACACGGCTCTGGTTACGGGTGAGTAGCAAATATTCCGTTTCCTTCACCGCTTGTGGACATCGCCCGAGAGAAGCATGATCAAGGGGACGTTATACAGAGGGACAGTTACCCCTTTATACGGAGCCTGGGTTGGGAAGAAATTACAGTATACATTATTTACATGAGAAAAATGGCAACTACTCTGCATTGGAGAATCAGCAGTGTCATCTGATGACTGTGGTACATGTTGGTAGTCAACAGCACACCCTCATCTGGGCTCAGCGCCTACAAGAATAATAGGAAAGTCTTAAAGGGTTATTCTCATCTTCAAACAGCGCTTGTAAATACTAGCAGTTTTGCCATTTACTGCTTATTAAAAATTTCAGCCATTTTTGAGATGTTTACACTTTTCCTTTGTTTACAGCTCATTGCCCCGGAGACTGACCACTGCTGCCAGACAGCAGAACGTGAGCAGTGCTTACAAGCTCGGTTTTGAGTATTGTTTTGTAGCTGACCAGGATCACTGAAGAGTGCTGGTGCCTCCTAATTTTGGCCAACTTTAGTACAGGCCTCGTAGGCCAGGCCGCAGCAGTGGACGGTGTCCTAGGCAACAAGCGGAAAAGAAATGTCTGTAAATTTTATTAAACAGTAAATTGCAAAAGTGCTTGTTTTTACATTGTCAATATCTATTGATGAACAGTAAAATGAATGAGTAAAACGGTTGTTACATGTGGTGATCGTAACATTCATGCCAGAATAAAAATCATCATTGTCAGCAGCATATTGCACCGTGTAACAAGATGGTGTATGATCTTAATAACCAGAGTTTTTGTCAATCTGCATGACTGGGCCAGTGAATAAGCACTGATTGTCTTCTATATAGTCAACTGGCGCTCATTAACAGATCAAAATCAACCTAAATGGGACTTAAAGGGAATTTGCCAGCAGGATTTTGCTACCTCATCTGAGGGCAGCATGATGTTGGCAAATAGACCCTGAATCCAATGGTGTATCACTTAGATTACTAAGTGCAGCGGTTCTGACACTATCAGAGTTTTTAGATTTGGCATGTAACAGAGTTGAGATACCTAAACCCGCCCACACCAGGCTCTCTATATACAATGTATATAGACAGTGAGCTGTTTATCAGAGGAGCAGAGGCAATGTAGTCCAAGCAATGATAAGGTCCTGCTGCTAAAAGAATCATTGTAAGTAAATATCAGCATGGAGCCTGATAACAGGCGCATTGTTGAATTTATTTTTACACCTACAGCATGCTGTCTTCTGATTTACATAGGAAAAACCTGCTGACAGATTTCCTTTAGGTGTGAGACATTACAGGTAGAATTGACCACAATGGGCATGGTACTGCAGGTAAAATCTGTTTCTTTTATACACTGGCTGCGACATCAGTGATTGAGCCCAAACATGACATTAATACAACTTATTATTACTTGGCTATTCATGTCCATTGCCAAAAAAATACAAGCAAATAAAACACCACATTCTGGACAACCTGTTTTTTTTGTTGTTTTAATGCCATCATGCTCAGTGGTGACAAACCCCACTGGTATCCAGTTATGGACATAGCCGAGCACTCTCCCTCTAACTAGACTTCTAGAACTTTACCTGAATTTATATTTCCAAATTGAGAGTAAAATATCCTCTCTTTTATGATTAGGAAATGGGAAACTGTATGTTTTTGGGAGCAACATTAACGGACAACTGGGAATTGGATCTGGAAATGTCATCACCAAACCGACGTGTGTCAAAGGTAAGACTGTCCGAGGCATCCTCTTCTGCGGGATTATTACCCAAAACTCAGCTTTGAGCGTGATAAAGGCTCATATTCTGTGACGTGATGCCAGTACCTCTGTCATCTTGTAGTTTGCTCTGGTTTGGAGTATGCCTGTTTTTACACATTCTATGACGAGAACACCAATACATATTTTATCATGTATTGTGGTTACTTGTAGGCTACTGGGCTTTGCCATTCATGCTGCCAGTGGAGACACCATCCCATTGTAAACCTGTCCAATTACTGCTGACAATGTCACACTGTGTGACACTGTTCTTGATATATCCAGGAGGGATAAGAGAGTAATGGCCCAATTGTCACACACAATCTAGGGGAGAGTCTGGGATGAGGCCAAACACACACCTTAAACAGAGACAACACCACAACGGTGGGCTCTAGTGCTAGGGAAAGGGAAGATGGGCACCTCCTCCACTTACCTGCCACTGTACCCTGCACTCCTAGCCAGTCCCTATACAAGTTCCTCACCTGTTGCCAAGCAGGAACCGGAAGCCCTGAAACAACCCTACAATAGTCCCTGGCTAGTGAGTGGGCAGGTGATAGACGCTAGCCTCATCTAACCCTAAAACTGCCAAAGGAAAGGAAAACACATTTAAAAGCAGAAGTATTTTCTTAATTTTCTCTTTAATTGAGCCCTTTTGAGGCTTTGTAATTTCTTGCTGAGGTTTCCTGCTGTTTTAGAAGGGAAAGAGAATTATTTTTTATTTGAGAAATGTTTTATTTTTTTTTAGAACATGGGGGAAGTAGTTTTTTTTTTTCTTACAGAGACTAGTTGAGTTTGGAGTATACTTTCTTTTGTTCTGCGTGAGCGCTATCTTGCAGGTACCACCAGGAGCAATGGTTACGCTGTAAGTCTATGTATAACCCTTTAATGATCCTTGTAACAAGATGAGAGGTAAAAGCCAACTCAGACGCTGATCTGCAGACAGCATGTTTCAGGGTGTGAGCCACTCATCAGTGCAGAGCAGAGGTTGTCTGAATTCAATGACCTCTATATTCAGAGAACAGCTGAATATAGAGTCTTACAGGCAATGCTCCGTGGGAGAAAAATACACAAATTAGTTGCGTTGCACTGTGCCAGCCAGACTCTGCTCTACACTGATGAGGGGCAAAAACACCGAAACATTCTGAATGTAGAGGAGTTTTTGGCTTGACAGTGCAGCCTACAGCAAGACTCCTGGGGCAGAAATACATTTCTGTGGGCCACCCTGCAGTGAATATGGTCAGTAATAGCCTGCAGGCACTAGTGAACGCTCACACCCTCCAAATTCGTAGGGCACACGCAAGAAAACTTGATTGCCGGTTGAGTTTTTTTATTTGGGGGTGGGGGGGTGTTATTACAGCCAGGTTTTCTCCAACGCTGTTTTATTCAGTGTGCAGAGTACAGGCACATATATTATGTATGAGTTCTAGCTACATAGTATTTCATCACTAAGACCTCTGATAACTGGAACATTGCAGGAAGCAGAGCACTGGTCCATATATATGATTCATACACATTCTTCTGTATGGTATCTTGTATTAACACACAGGTTTAACTCCTTAGTGACCCATGACGGGATTATGTGTCCATCATGAGAGGTTGTTGTTTTCTGTACTATAAATAATTCATCTATTATGATGATCTCATGGGTTCTGTGCACTGTACTCAGAAGATCACAGCAAGTTGTAATATGCAGCCAGGCTCGAGCTGCGGCTGCCGGCAACAGAGTTACTGCAATGCCAATAGCAACCACAGCATTTGAATTGTTTGAGGAGGCTTCCTAATTTGACCCATCGACCCCTAGCGATGTGATCATAGGGTGCTGATGGGTTATCATGGCAGCCGGAGGATTTAGAATGACCCCCAATCGGTATCTGCCTATTAGGACATGCCAGAAGAGTGTAACACTGCGAGGCTAGACATATCCCAAATCTTTATAAAAGCAGGATCACTCATTCAAGCACATTAATGGGAGATAAAAACAATCAAAGGAAAATAAAAGTCCACAACATTTCACATACAGTGGAACCTCGGTTTACGAGTAACTTGGTGTGCGAGTATTCCGCTATACGAGCAAAGCTTGCTGTAAATTTGTAACTCTGTTTACGAGCAAGCTTTGCTGTACGAGCAAATACTGCACACACTTCCTATTCTGTACACACAAAGGGGTACTTTGCACACTACGACATCGCAGGTGCGATGTTGGTGGGGTCAAATCGAAAGTGATGCACATCCAGCGTTGCTGTCAATATCGTAGTGTGCAAATCCTTTTACATACGATTAACGAGCGCAAAAGCATCGTTATCGTATGATTGGTGTAGGGTCCGACATTTCCATAATTTAGCAGCAGCGACGGTACGATGTTGTTCCTCGTTCCAGCAGGCAGCACACATCACTGTGTGTGAAGCCGTAGGAGCGAAGAACATCACCTTACTTGCGTCCCAGCTTTAATGAGGAAGGAGGTGGGCGGGATGTTTACGTCCCGTTCATCTCTGCCCCTCCGCTCCTATTGACCGCCTGCCGTGTGACGTCGCTGTGACGCCGCATGACCCCCCCGTTAGGAAGGAGGCGGTTCGCCGGCCAGAGCGATGTCGCAGGGCAGGTGAGTGCATGTGAAGCTGCCGTAGCGATAATGTTCGCTACGGCAGCAATCACAAGATATCGCTGCTGCGACGGGGGCGGGTACTATCGCACTCGGCATCGCAAGCATCGGCTTGCGATGTCGTAGTGTGCAAAGTACCTCAAACACACACAAACACTCACATATTATGCTCACATATCCTCCGTTCCCTAGCCGGCCTCATACCTGGTTCTTGTAGTCTGTTGGTATGTGGATCCGGTAACCAGTGTGACCGATACAGGGCTCCTGCTGTGCTTCCCAATGGCAGCACGCTGACCAATCAGAGCCACTGACGTCAACGCGCTGGCCAATCACAGAGGCAAGCGGCTCATGTCAATGACGACAGCCGCTGAAGGCCTGACAGTAGCAGCCCTTGCATCGGCCGCCATGGTTACCAGCGGACTGCAAGAACCAGGATGGCGAGGGAACGCAGGATAAGTGAGTATAATGTGTGTGTGCGTGTGTGTGTGTGTGCGTGCGTGTGTTTGTGCATGTGTGGAATGGCACAATTGGGGACCAGGATGAGACATTACCACAAGTTGTGGAACGAATTGTCTGCATTCTAATGATTTCCTATGGAACTTTTGCTTTGCTAGACGAGTAAATTGGTTTACAAGCACAGTCCCAGAACGGATTGTTATTGTAAACCAAGGTTCCACTGTACTTGCTTTTTTTTCATCCACCACCCCATCTTCCCTTCAAAGTCATTTTTCTAAAAATTAGTCAATGCATTATATGTACACTAAAATGTTAACAATAAAAACTGCAACCCATACCATAAGAATAAGCAGTGATACAGCTACATTGGAGGAAAAATTATAAAGTTACGGATCTCAGGACACATCATCACAAATATCTCTCGGTTCCAAAAAACACGTTAAATGTAAAATAAAGTCTAGAAGTTGGGCATTAATGCTAGCCTGTGTTACAAAGCTAACGTGATATTTTCATTGCATGGTAAACTGTAAAGAAAGTGCAAAGAATAATGAAGGAATTGAGTTTCTTGCGTTCCCTTTCTCCAAAGATTAATAAAAGTAATTCAGTAAGTATATGGGCCCCATAATGGCAGTACTAAAAAAATACAACTTGCTCTGTGAAGATCAAGCCCTCATACAGCTAGAGTAATGGTAAAATAAAATAAATGGCTTTTCTCTGACGCCTCATTGGGGGACACAGGACCATGGGTGTTATGCTGCCTATCCATAGGAGGACACTAAGTAGATGCAAAAAGCATTAGCTCCTCCTCTGCAGTATACACCCCCTGGCCGGGCCAGGCAACCTCAGTTTTAGCTTAGTGTCTGTAGGAGGCACATCCTTTCAAGGTTTTGTTATTTTTTGAGGGCGACGGTTTCCCTTAGGGACCGATCTCCCAATACCATCAACGGGCGGAAACGCGGAGTGTTGCCTCCACGTACGCCCTCCTGCGACGCTGGATCCTGGGCTGCCTTTTACTGGACGACGGGTCCCACAGACACCGATTTTCCAGAGCCCAGGGCAGAGGCACAATTCCTCAGCCCCTCTTTGCAGGCTCTGAGTTGATACATTGCACCTGTGTGGCCGGACACAGCAGGCTGACTCTGCTATTCCACTGCCTGGACTGAGGCAGTGTTAAGGTGAGATCCCCCCTGACTGGTTTCCCAGACAAAGGGAGAAAGACGGTGTAGGGAAGGCTTAGCGCTAAGCCCCGCCCCCCGAGGGCCGCGATAAGCCCCCCTTCCCCCAGGAAAACGCGCGAAGATCTCCACTGAGACTCCTTCCTAAGGACGCAGGGCCATCGGCTGATTCTGGTGAGGGAAGCAAATACAATCCTTGCTTCCCACTGCTTCACTTGTAGCTCTGCATACCATTGCTCCCCCTCCTGGCATACTCCTATTAGGAACATGCAGAACTCTAAGGGTACTAAGAGTGCTAAGGCCCACATAGTCTATTATTCAGCCTGCACTGCCTGCCACGCTGAGCTACCACGTAAACACACCTCTTCTCTCTGTGAGTCCTGTGCCCCTATAGCCCAAGACCCCCCCCGCCGCCACCACCGCAACCGTCAGCCCAGAGCCTAAGGCTCCCAGCACACCGGAATGGGCACAGTTTCTGTCCCAATCCATGGAAAAACTGTCACAGAACCTGGTGCTGGCTATGCAATGTCGTCCTCCACACCCTTCTGGGTCCCTGGACGGAACGCAGGCTGAGGATACCCCTATGGAGGATTTTTCTCAGGTAATCCGGGCCCATGCTTCACCGGTTGCAGGGATCAGGAAAAGAGCACACGGCCGGGTGTCTCCTGCACTCTCTCATGGCCCCCATGGCTCTCCCTCGGGAGCACACAGGGCAGGCTCTCCCACACGCTCCACGGCTTCTGAAGAGCTGGAGGAGGGAGAATGCTGTTTGTACCAGGATGATTCCTTGGTTTCACCCTCCCCGGATGATCAAACTGCAATAGACTCCCTTATAGCAGCAATCAACCAAACTCTGCATGTGGAGGATCCCCCAGCCACTACCACTGACCATGTGGTCTCCTTTAAGAGGGCAAGGAAACCCCGAAAAGGTTTTCGCTGATCACCCAGAGTTTCAGGATATCCTCACAAAGCAAAGGGAGAAGCCTGACAGACGCTTCGGTAACTGTAAACTCATGGAGTCCCGGTACCCTTTTGCCTCACCTGCCCCTAAGGGCTGAGCCGATCCGCCCTCGGTCGACCCCCCCGGTCTCCCGCCTTGCCACAAAAACGCTCCTGTCTTTACCCGATGGTTCCTCCATCAAGGACCCGACAGAAAGACAGGTGGAGCACCTCACCCGCTCTGCCTTTGAGGCTGCGGGTTTCTCCATCTCGCCCTGCTTTGCCTCTGTGTGGGTCGCAAAGGCGATCTCGGTCTGGGCAGAATCCCTTAACACTTCGCTTTAGGAATCCCAGTTCCCTCATACCGTCACAGAGGTAACAGCTCAAATTGCCGCTGCAGCGGAGTACCTCATGCAGGCCTCCATTGATGCTGCTACCTGCTCAGCTTTTTGCCGCCTCCAATACCATAGCCATCCTTAGAGCTCTCTAGTTCCGACAATGGCGAACGGAGACTCTGCTTCCAAGAAGTCTCTCACGGGCCTTCCCTTTTTTTCCTGACCGATTGTTTGGCGAACGTCTGGACAAGCTCATTTCTGACGCCACGGGAGGAAAAAGTACCTCCCTTCCCCAGCTGAAGCCCAGGACGACCTTCGCCAGACGTCCACAGTCCTCGTTCCGCTCCTTTCGGAACTCATTTGGTTGGTCGACATCCCGTTCTGCCACCGTCACTAGCCGCGGACTACTTAGGGACTGACCTTCTCAGCTCTCCCCGAAACCCACTTCGTCATGGCAGCCTAGACCGAAACAGTCCAGGACTAGGGAGACTTGTCCACGACGTTCTCCCCCCTCATGACTCAGTTGGCGCCCCGGAAGACACACTCATTGTAGGAGGTCGACTGCGGCTCTTTCAACACATCTGGGCTGCCGCCTCAGACGACAAATGGGTGCAAGACCTTGTGTCTTCCGGTTACCACATAGAATTTCGGACCAGACCCCCGAGTCGGTTCCTTCTCTCAAACCCCCCAAAGACTCGAAAACGACACGAGGCCTTTTTCTCAGCAATCCACTCGCTCCAAACAGCAGGAGTGATAATACCCGTCCCGGACGACGAGAAGTTCAGGGGTTTTTATTTCAACCTCTTTGTGGTCCCCAAAAAGGATGGGTCAGTTCGACCCATCCTGGACCTCAAACACCTGAACAAACATGTGCACGTACGGAGATTCAGAATGGAGTCCCTAAGGTCCATTATTGCATCCATGGTCGGAGGGCAATTCCTCGCTTCCATAGATATCAAGGACGCGTACCTGCACATACCCATCGCTCCAGATCACCAAAAGTTCCTCCGCTTCGCAGTTCAGGACTCCCATTTTCAATTCGTAGCCCTACCCTTCCGCCTTGCCACCGCACCTGGGGTCTTCACCAAAGTCATGGCGGCCGCCATGAGCGTCCTTCACGCCAGGGGAGTAGTCGTTCTCCCTTACTTGGACGACCTCCTCATCAAGGCCCCCTCCTTCCGCGACTGCTCAACCAGCATACAGATCACCGTGGACACCATATCCCGCTTAGAGTGGTTACTGAATCTAGACAAATCATCCACGGTCCCAGCACGATCCATCACCTTCCTGGGCATGTCCCTGGACACCCGGCGGGGCTTGATCTATCTCCCTCAGGACAAGGCGATCGCTCTTCGACAAGCGGTACGCTGCCTTCTACGTCCTCCGTCTCGCTCCATTCGATTCAGCATGAAGGTGCTCGGCAGGACGGTGGCAGCTATGGAGGCAGTACCTTTTGCTCAACTGCACCTCCACCCACTGCAGCTAGCCCTTCTAGCTGCCTGGGACAAGAGCCCCTTCTCCCTGGACAAACATCTTAACCTGACGCCTTCAGTCAGGTATACACTCCGCTGGTGGCTTCGGCCCTCATCCCTATCGAAGGGGAGATCTTTTCTCCCAGTGATCTGGCTGGTCTTGACCATGGACGCCAGCCTCCTAGGCTGGGGTGCAGTGTACCGGCACCACACTGCTCAAGGACGTTGGACGCCCCAGGAGTCTCCCCTACCCATAAACATCCTGGAAATCCGCGCGGTCTTCCTCGCGCTCAGGGTGTTCTGCCCTCTGCTAGCGGGTTGTCAGATTCGAGTCCAATCTGACAATGCGACAGCTGTAGCCTATATCAATTGGCAGGGGGGCACCCGCAGCAAAGCGGCTTATCTCGAGGCCCACAAGATCCTCACCTGGGCCGAATCGACGGGGTCAGTGATATCAGCGGTACACATACCGGGGGTAGAGAACTGGGCAGCAGACTTTCTAAGTCGCCAAGGCCTGGCCGCCGGAGAATGGTCTCTCCACCCAGAAGTGTTTCTACACATCTACACTCGCTGGGGCATACCAGACATGGATCTAATGGCCTCAAGGTTGAACACAAAGCCACCCGCGTTCATAGCCAGGTCACGCGACCCGCAGTCCATCGGCGCAGATGCTCTAGTCTGCTCCTGGCACCACTTCCGCCTGCCTTACATATTTCCACCTCTACCCCTGCTGCTGCGGGTAATCAGGAAGATCAAGGCAGAGGGAGTCCCGGTGATACTGATAGCACCGGACTGGTCCAGGCGCGCCTGGTACGCCGAATTAGTACAAATGCTCGCAGACGTACCGTGGCGCCTTCAAGACATCCTAGACTTGCTGACCCAAGGGCCCATTTCCCATCAGAACTCCAGAGCCCTGAAGCTGACGGCATGGCCATTGGGACCTGGGTATTAACAAGAGCGGGATTCTCCCCCGCGGTTATCTCCACCATGATCAGCGCCCGAAAGCCTGCTCCATCCCGTATTTACCACCGTACGTGGAAAATCTTTTTTTCATGGTGCAGGGAAACTAACGTCCAGCCTATGCCTCTGGCCATCCCCAAAATTCTCGACTTTCTGCAGTCTGGCTTGCAAGCGGGGTTGGCTCTCAGTTCCCTTAAAGGGCAGGTCTCAGCGCTCTCAATCTTCTACCAATGCCACCTGGCTCAAAAACCGCAAGTCAAGACCTTCCTCCAGGGCGTTTTCCCATCTAGTTCCCTTGTACAAACGGCCGCTGGACCCATGGGACCTCAATCTCGTTCTGGACGGTCTCCAGAGGTCTCCCTTTGAACCTCTCAAGGAATCCTCCCTTGCTCTTCTGTCCTGGAAGGTAACATTCCTGGTGGCAATTACGGCCATCAGACAGGTTTCGGAGCTGGCAGCACTCTCTTGCCGCGAGCCTTTTCTGATCTTTCACCAGTACAAGGTGGTTCTCCGCCCCCTTCCGGATTTTCTTCCAAAGGTTCCTACCCCGTTTCATGTGAACGAGGACATTGTTCTGCCTTCCTTTTGTCCACACCCAGTTCATAGGGTGGAAAGGTCTCTGCATTCGTTAGACCTCGTCAGAGCTCTCAGATATTACATATCCAGGACAGCCCCCTTTAGGAAAACGGACTCTTTGTTCGTCATTCCTGAGGGGCCTAAGAAGGGACAGACAGCTTCAAAGGCAACTCTGGCTCGCTGGATTCGCTCTGCGATCCAAAAAGTCTATCGCTTGCAACTCAAGCCCATTCCTAGTGGGCTGTGGGCTCATTCCACGCGAGCAGTTGGCGCTTCGTGGGCCATTCGGCATCAGGCTTCAGTGGAACAGGTGTGTAAGGCTGCGACCTGGTCTAGCCTACATACTTTTTCAAAGCATTACAGAGTCCATACCCAGGTTTCAGCTGAGGCAAATCTGGGTAGGAAAATTCTGCAAACGGCAGTAGAGCACCTCTCTCAGTAGGCGCTCCAGGCTGTCTGGGACTGGTTCTTAGTCCTTGGGTTGTGTTGTCTTCTTTTATTTTTTCCCACCCATGGACTGCTTTAGGACGTCCCATGGTCCTGTGTCTCCCAATGAGGCATCAAAGAAAAACTGATTTTTGTGTACTCACCGTAAAATCGTTTTCTCTTAGCCATCATTGGGGGACACAGCACCCACCCTGTTGCCCTGTTGGGCCTTGGTTCTCTCAGTACCTTATTTGGTTATGACTCTTTTTTCTCATGTTCCTCCGTTGAGATAAGTTTCTACTATTTTTTTCTTCTACTGCTTGTGTACTAAAACTGAGGTTGCCTGGCCTGGCCAGGGGGTGTATACTGCAGAGGAGGAGCTAATTCTTTTTGCATCTACTTAGTGTCCTCCTATGGATAGGCAGCATAACACCCATGGTCCTGTGTCCCCCAATGATGGCTAAGAGAAAACGATTTTACGGTGAGTACACAAAAATCAGTTTTTTGAATGCAAGGATGAACAATGAAAAAGATAAATTCTGAGTCATTAGCTTAGTAACATAACAGACCAAGTCACTAAGGGGTCAGTCTGCAGCTAAGACCTTCCCGACAGCTGGAGGATTCCACGATGCAGACCACCCGTATATCTGTAAGGCACGTACATTCTTGTATTATCTCATAGTTTAATGGTCCGCTGCTCAGACACAGTCAGATGTAAGGGGGTTATAGGAAGGGAGTTTAGAATGAAAAACCTTTACATATAGACACAGCGGTATATCTGTGGGTAGTCAACTGTTTATATTATGCATCGGAAAAGAGTACGTTTTCCTGCAGTCCTATGTAAAGCCACAGAGCTGAAAACATCATAACACCTCATTACTAGTGATGAGCAGGCACTACCAAGCTCAGGTGCTTGGTATTGGTAAAGAGCAGTCAGACACTCAACTTCTGGACCGAGTATAATGGAAGTTAATGGGGAACTCATGCATTTTTCTGGAAGATGCTTTAGTTTCCCATTAACTTTCATTATACTCCGTAATCGAGTCGAGCTCGTCCGAGTATCCGACTGCTCGTTATGAGTACCAAGCACCTGAGCATGGTAGTGCTCGCTCATAGCTACTCATTACCTGTGGCTTTAAATGGAACCTGTCACGTGCAAAAATGCTATTAACCTGCAGATGTGAGGTTAATCTGCAAGTTAATAGCATTCTAAACCTGCACATTAAACCTCGTTGCTAGGAGGAAATTAACTGACAGCCGGGTCTAATGCTGAGCAGATGTCAGTCAGTGCAGGGGGCGAGGCTACAGCTGCTGCTCTCCATACACAGAGCGATGACTGAACCCACGCCGGTGCTGCAGCCATGACTGAAACCAGAACGCTGCTGGGAGGATCAAAGTTAATTTCCTCCTGGCAGCGGGTTTTAGGGTCTGTGCGTACTGGGAAAATGTGTTTCTTAAGAAAATTTCGCACCCTCTGGCAGAATTCTGCACCCGCGACAAAAACTGCACCAAAAATGCACCCAAATCCGCATGCAGTTTTGTCGTGGTTTGTTGCGTTTTTGGTGCGGTTTTTCTGCGGGTTGGTCCCTGTGGTTTTTTACTATTATCTATAGCAAAAACGCAGGTACCTGTGATATGCTACTTCTTTTTGCTGCAGAAAATCTGCAGAAATTCTGCAGCAAAACCTATAGGAAAAAAACCTAGTGTGCGCACAGGGCCTACATGTGCAGGCTGCGGGCAGGTTTAGAATGCTATTAACCTGCAGATTAACCCCATATCTGCAGGTTAATAGTATTTTTCCACATGACAGGTTCCCTCTAAGGAGAACTGCAGGTAAACCTACTGACAAACTGAGCTCTGTTTCACCGTGAGGTCAGCATGTTATGTATTTAGATGAAGTTACTAATAATGTACAAAAATAGTGAGCACAGATGTAGCAGAGCTGAGTTTGTGTTTCGGCCCAGTTACATCTGTGCACTCAGGAGCACACACTTAACTCTGTTACATCTACACACTCCGATATCATAATATTTTCAGTGGTTAATAGTGAAGCACAAATTCAAATCAACATAAAAACAAATAATACCGACTTAGTAACATTAAAATTGACAAATCACCAGGCCCTGATGGCATTCACCCTCGGGTATTAAGGGAGTTAAGTAATGTGATAGACAGGCCTCTATTCCTTTTATTTAAAGACTCTATAGAAACTGGGTCTGTTCCACTGGATTGGCGGCTAGCAAATGTGGTACCAATATTCAAAAAAGGGTGCAAAAGGGAACCTGGAAACTATAGGCCGGTAAGCTTAACATCTGTTGTGGGTAAAATGTTTGAAGGGTTTTTAAGGGATACTATTATGGAATGTCTCAATGTTAATAACTGTTTAACTCCATATCAACATGGATTTATGAAGGATCGCTCCTGTCAAACTAACCTGATCAGCTTCTATGAGGATGTAAGCTCTCACATGGACCGAGGAGAATCATTGGATGTCATTTATCTCGACTTCGGTAAAGCATTTGACACTGTCCCACATAAAAGACTGCTAAGTAAAATGAGAAAGCTTGGGCTCGGGGAAAATGTGTGTAGATGGGTAGGTAGCTGGCTTAGTGGTAGAAAACAAAGAGTGGTTATTAATGGTGCATACTCAGATTGGGCCAGGGTTACTAGTGGGGTGCCACAGGGGTCTGTATTGGGCCCCCTACTATTTAATATATTTATTAATGATCTGGTGGATGGTTTACAGAGTAAAATATCAGTATTTGCAGATGATACAAAACTATGTAAGGTAGTTAACACAAAGGAGGACAGTTTGCAACTACAGATGGACTTGAGTAAATTGGAGAATTGGGCTGAAAAATGGCAAATGAGGTTTAACACAGATAAGTGTAAGGTTATGCACATGGGCAGGAGAAACAGATGCTACGATTACTTACTAAATGGGAAACTGCTGGGGAAATCAGACATGGAAAAAGACTTAGGCATCTTAGTGAATAAGAATCTAAATTGGAGTGCCCAGTGTCAGGCAACAGCCACCAAAGCAAATAGGGTGATGGGATGCATTAGAAGAGGTCTGGGGGCACGAGATGAAAACATCATTCTCCCTCTGTACAAATCACTAGTCAGACCACACTTGGAGTATTGTGTGCAATTTTGGGCGCCGGTGCTGAAGAAAGACATTACTGAACTTGAAAGGGTTCAGAGGCGGGCTACTAAAATAATAAATGGAGTGGGTGCATTACAATACACGGAAAGGTTATCAAAATTAGGTCTATTTACTCTAGAAAAGAGAAGACTTAGGGGAGACCTAATAAATATGTACAAATATAGCAGAGGGCCATATAGAGATCTCTCCCATGATCTGTTTGTACCAAGGACTATGACAAGAACAAGGGGGCATTCTTTTCGATTGGAGGAAAGAAAATTCCTACATCAGCATAGAAGAGGGTTCTTCACGGTAAGAGCAGTGAGGCTCTGGAACTCTCTTCCTGAGGAAGTGGTGATGGCCAACTCACTGAATGAATTTAAGAGAGGAATGGATGCATTTCTTGTTAGCAAAAGTATAGAAGGTTATAAATATCATAATCTTACAGGTAGATAGAAGAGCGACCAAGATTATTAGAGGAATGGGTGGGCTGCAATACCAAGACAGGTTATTAAACTTGGGGTTAGTTAGTTAGGAAAAACAAAGGCTTAGGGGGATCTAATCACAATGTATAAATATATGAGGGGACAGTACAGAGACCTTTCCAAAGATCTCTTTACACCTAGGCCTGCGACTGGAACACGGGGGCATCCGCTACGTCTTGAGGAAAGAATGTTTAATCATAATCACAGATGAGGATTCTTTACTGTACGAGCAGTGAGACTATGGAGCTCTCTGTCGTATGATGTTGTATTGAGGGATTCACAAGTAAAATTTAAGCAGAGCCTGATCGCATTAATTGAAAAATATAATATTACCAGTTATGTATATTGGATTTTATGACAGGGTGTTGATCCAGGGAACTAGTCTGATTGCCGTATGTGGAGTCAGGAAGGAATTTTTTTCCCCATTGGAGCTTATTTGACACATTGGGGTTTTTTTGCCTTCCTCTGGATCAACATGTTAGGCTACGGGTTGAACTAGATGGACTTAGAGTCTCCCTTCAACCTTAAAAACTATGAAAACTATGAATACTAAATCATTGAGGGCTCAGATGTAGCAGAGTCAAGGTTATGTTGCAGTTCTAGATTAAACTGGAAATATTGCCAAGTTTGTGAACTGCTTATTATGTGTTTTGATAGGATAAGATAGTGGCAGTCGTATGTAAAGGTACATATATCAAGCATGTAATTTATAAAGATGTAGCAGAGCCGAATCACCTGATCAAATCAGGTTCGGGTTCTATTCCCGCGGAGGCCAAATATGTCTGTGCTTTGCGACATTTATTAAAAAAAAAATATTAAAAAAAAAGTACCGTTTATTAAAAATATCACTTCTTTAATTGTTTCTTATTGTTTAGTAATTTTATAAGAAGAAAGAAAATCTAACTTTTATTTTCCCGCTAGAATACAAGTACATAGAGATACAATGCATATAGCAGTGTATTTCTATGTACCTGTATAATGTGCCTGTGGGTTCAGAGCCTGCAATGCAGCTTCAAGTGTACAAAAGCCTCCCAATCTTGTCAGTGCAGGTTGTGGCGCTCAGCTTTAGCTATTGCCTGCAGTGATGCACATTGTGGGTTCAGTTCTCAGGAAAAGCAGATCTCAAGAAAAGAAGAGAAAATTTATTTTAAAGCCGAAAAATGCCTCCTGTGGAAGAGTAGCAATGAGGACGTATGAGAAAGAATACATTGTATGGAGAGAATGAGGGAAGTTGGGACAAAGGTGCCGGGACAGCAAGGCTGCTCTCAAATTGGAACATCCCCTCTGAATCTGTTATGGATGGGGGCTGTGGTTGATCAAGCCACCGTTCTGCCTACAGAAATATAGTGTGTTTGAGTGTCTTTATGTCATCAGAGACAGTCTTTTAGGAAATCCGTTACATTTTTTTTTACTACCCCATCTGAGAGCACTATAATATAGGGAAAGAGGCCCTGATTTCACTGATATGTCAGTTACTGGCTGCTTACAGCAGATTTGATAAAATCCCTGTTTTATCTGCTGCAGATTAACAAGTTCTCTAATTGCTGAGCTCTGTATAACCCCGCCCACACCACTGATTGGCAGCTTTCTGTGTACACTGTGCATAAGCAGAAAGCGTATACAGAGGTCATGAATCTGGAAGACTACATGTCAGCAGTGATTTTATCAAAACTACAGCGAACAACCCATTAATTAACACATGTTTGGAATTGAGGCTTCTATTTCTTCATTACGCTGCTGTCATATTAGGTGGCAAAACCTGCTGATAGTTTCGATTCAATGGAGCATTGCAAACTGATGTGCAGGAAACATTTATATTGAGTGTTGGGCAGCACATGCTGTGTGTGTGTGTGTGTGTGTGTGTATGTGTCTATGCCTCCAAACCACACTCACATAATACTCTTTTCTTCAAAGGGAACCAACCAGCAGGTTTTCCCCATATAAAGTATAGGCGGGCAGTGCCATACTGGGGCTAGGGTGCTGATTCAAATCATACCTTCAGTTTAGAGATTTGATGCTTTATTGCTGTAAAATCCTTTATCAAACCTTCAGAAATTACGTCATTGGTGCAGTGGCATGAGCATCAGGGTGGGACTTTGTGGGCCGGGTCCTCAGGATTACTTCCTCTTCCTGACTTGCCTTCAGTTCATTATTTAAATTTCTCGCTGCCACCATTATTCCACTGTTGGCGGTGCATGCGCATTGCTAGTGTGACGGTGTCTTCAATAACATGGTGCCGGGACCAGCACATGCGAGTACCACGATCTTTGGCAGCATTTTACTGAGGACACTGTGGAGATAACTATGAGCAATGGCAGCGCATGTACAGCTTGAATTTTTCTTTTATCAGCACATGCGCTGACGCTCATAGATATCTCCTCAGTGTCCTCGGTAAAATGGCGCCAAAAATTGTGGTACATACATGTGCCAATCCCAGCACCATTTTATTGAAGAAAACGTCACACTAGCAATGCGGACACACCATCAACATCGCCAATATTCTCCAATTTGCTTTTGTGCTGCCCAACATGACATTACCAGGCTTACCTGTCCTCAGAGTATGAGTGTAATAATGTTGGGATACTGCAGTGACAGGCGGTATATATACAACCGTCATCTGTCTGACTGTCATCCAGTTGTAGATGGTTCCGTCAGAAGCAGATCTCCAGAGCTATGCTCCAGCTTGTTATTCATACTAAGAAACAGACGCACATGATCTCCGTTGATTCCTTCTAAAGCCTCCTGAAATGATTATAGCCGTGAGCAGGGAACATATCACTTCTGTCTCAGGGAAGACTTCTAAGACCTGATTCCTGCGTTTCCAGCCTCCTCTAGATTCCCGGACCCTCGCACAGCCAGGTTTCCTGCACTATACCGTACCACTGCTGATCTGTCATTCTTACATGTTACGCTGTGTATTATCGGGACGGTGATTCTTCAAGCTCATTTTAAAGGAGATGCGATTATATACATTTGTGTGTTATTATGGTGCAATTCTTTGGTTACGTTTGTTCAGGGAACGTTGTCTGATTGCTGCCACAGCCCATTGAAGTCAGCGCTAAAACTACTCCACTACATTCCAGAACGCGCCATTGTTATCTATGGACAGAATATTTTCCTGTAAAGCCGATCAGTCACCAGATTGCACATTACAAACTGCATAAATCTCTTAAACCTGATGAGGCTGAGTTCAGATGAGCAAATGCTAAATTCTCCCCTTTCCATCCCGAAAAAAAGACAATTCTTCATCTGTATGTTTGTTTTTTTCATCCTTGCGGCATCCTACTTCTACATTAACAATTTAATAAATAATACAAGTCCGAATACAGTTTCCTATGTGAATAATTGCAATGTACCCATGACAAATGCTTGACATACGTGTGTCTTCCCCCATGATCCCCACAAAGCTTCTCATAAGCCAGATCAGTTACCCACACTTTGCACTGACGAGGGGCAATCACCCCGAAACACCGTGTCTGCAAATTTGGATTCTGATCTGGCATAAATCCTAGGTCATATGAAAAGGCTTGTTAAAAAGCCACTTTTGACTTTTAGGATTGCTACTTCCAATAGGTGGCGCTAGAGTTTGTCTCCTTTCCTGGAAGGACAATTTGACATAAGTGTAGTAACTCATATGTGAGCCGTTTTTTATTCACCCATTGACTTATAATTGGCAAGTTTAATGCAAAATACAGATCAAACTTGCACATGCTACTATCTTTTACACACGGACCATCGGTAACTACTCCATTGACTTTCATCGGTTAGTATGCAGTCTGTATTCCACCTGTTTTACACACAGACAGCCCCCGGACCGATTCACAACACAACAATGTTTTTGCTACTGAGGGTAAAACATGTGTTCTTTACTAATTTGAACATGCTGATTCCAAATATGAACTCAGAATTTGCACAGCACGTCCAGATTTTGAGTTATACTTAGAAAAGGCCATACGCCTTGAAAGCTGTTCTGATGTGAATGGGCTTATGCTAGAGTTGGGTTGTAGACATTTTCCAGATCAATGGAGACTGTTCATAGACTCTAGTAAAGCAAGCTTGAAAGCTGTTCTGTTGCACAATGGCAATGAAAAGCCATCTGTCCCCATTGCACATGCGGTTGGAATGAAAGAGACCTATGCTTCTATGCAGATCATTCTGAAATTGATTAAATATTCAGAACATCAATGGAACATTTGTGCTGACCTCAAAGTTGTTGCACTAGTCCTTGGTTTGCAGTTAGGTTACACTGAGCATATGTGCTTTCTGTGCCTATGGAACAGTCGAGATGACAACAACCATTATAAAATTAAACGGTGGCCCAATAGAGATGAACATAAGATTGGTAAGCACAATGTTCAACACGAATCACTTGTCGATCCACTTAAAGTTTATCTTCCACCTCTTCACATTAAACTAGGACTAATGAAAAATTTTGTAGTAGCAATGGATCGTCAAGGGAATGGATTTAAGTATCTGAAGGAAAAGTTTAGTGCATTGAAAACTGAGGCCAAACTCAAAGCAGGAATCTTTATTGGTCCTGAAATCCACCAACTAATCCATGATGAAATCTTCAAGAAAGAACTCACCCCACTTGAACTAACTGCATGGGATGCATTTATATTAGTAGTTCAAAACTTCCTTGGAAACGAAAGAGCAGAAAACTATGCTGAACTAATAGACAATATGCTTCAAGCATACGAAATGCATGGTGCCCGAATGTCATTGAAAATGCATTTCCTACATTCACATCTTGACTTCTTTCCTCCAAATATGGGTAATGTCAGTGACGAACACGGTGAGAGATTCCACCAGGACATTTCTACTATGGAAAAAAGATACCCAGGTCGCTTTAACCCCAACATGATGGGCGATTACTGCTGGTTTTTGCAACGGGCCACTAGGACCACTCACAAGCGCAAAAGCAAGTGCCTAAAGCACTTTTAAAAGTACTCTGCTGAGTTCAAGGCGATTTCTTAAGCTACTATAAGTGATTTTTAAGTTTTTTGGTTTATTTACCTATACTTCTTTTTCAATAAAAATGATAATACATGTTGTGAAACTGTGGGACATAACGATTCTGTATCTTTATTAATTGCTTATTTTAATTTTCACAAAAATTGGAATAACTTAATATCCTGACGTGCTACAAAAAAACTAACTTCAGATTTGGATTCAGCGCATTCGATTTAGTATAGCGCACATGGTTTTTGCCAAGTAGCAGACAAAAAGTGTTTATTTGTTGTGCTGTGAATAATTATTCACTTGTTTGAACAAGCCCTTACTGTATAATCCATCGCTGCATAGTATATCTCATTTTCACAGTTCATCAGTGTCCCTCCTCCCTCACGTTGCTGAGTACAAGCTGCAGCTGTCAGGCTGGATTGGCAAAGATTGAAAGCACTTTGGCGTAGGACCTTTCATAATGATACAATTATTCAGCCATTTTGACATGGATTTCCCAAGTATGGCTGCTTTCACACATCCGGTTTTAGCAGAGTCGGCCAATCCGGCTCTAAAACCTATGCAACGGATGTGGCGACAATACCGCATCCTTTGCATAAGGTTTTGACATGCGGCCCGTCCGGTTTTTACCGCTTGCGGCAGGCTACTGATCATGCGCAGTAGAAAAAAACGAATGCGGTGGCCGGATGCGGTGTTTGCCGCAGGACGCCGCATGCTGTGTCCATAGGCATGCACTGCAAATTGCGCCGTATCGGCCGGATGCGGTGCGATGCGTTTTTTTATTGCCGGACAAAAAAACGTGCCAGGCAACGTTCCATCTGGCCGCAGCATCGGCTAAATCTGCCGCATGCGGCAAAAACCGGTCCGAACGCAAGCCCATGCGGCACAATACGGCACTAATGTAAGTCTATGCAAAAAAAACGCAACCGGCGGCAAAAAAAAGCGGTTGCGTTTTTTCTGCAAAGTGCCGGATTGTGCCGCACAGGAAAAACCGGATGTGTGAAAGCAGCCTTAGCCCCATGAAGTCTAAGAGGTCTGTGTCATAATGTTTATATTGTAAATTCGATATTATAACTCTATGCAGGATGTTTGCATGTTGGTGCAACCTCTATTTTAATGTATTAAGAAATGACAACATTGGGGCATGTTTATTAGTACTTTGATAAGTCTAACCCATTTTATGATGGTTTAGTCTACGATTACACCACATGGCTTACTTAGGCTATGTCCGCATTGAGCGTTTTTGCACGTTTTTCGGGTACGTTTTTGTGTGTTTTTGGGCTCAAAACTGCATGACTTTGCTTCCCCAGCAAAGCCTATGAGTTTTTATTTTTTGCTGTCCGCTCACAACATTTCTTTTTAGCTGCAATTTTGAGCTGGAAAAAAAATATGGTCATGTCAATTCTTTTCTGCGTTTTATTCCGTTTTCCACCCATGCAATGCATTGGAAAAATGCAGAGATAAAAAACGCATCGAAACGTGGCAAAAACGCATACGTTTTTCCGATGTGTTTTTGCCGCAAGTGCATTTTTTGTGCGTTTTAGCGGCCAAAAACGCTGCATCTTTGTAGTCACAAAAAATGGCAAGGTGCACACATAGCTTTACTGTGCCAGAAATTTACACCAAAATTGTAGTGCATTTTTTGGCACACAATGACACATATTAGACCATCACCCTTTTACAAGAAGCCTAGCTATGCCCCCTTTATTAGCGGTCACTGCGCTCTCAGCTAAGCCACTCCACCTTTACTAGAGGTCACTGCACTCTCAGGTAAGCCATGCCAACTTTACTAGAAGTCAAGGCGCTCTCCGATAAGCCATGCTACCCTAGCCAGGGGGGAGAGGGTACAGAGTTTGGCAGAATTCTGTCATGTTTAGCTCTATAAATATTCCCCAATCTTTTTAAGGGAACCTACCAGCCAATGTAGCTTGACTCAGAGCCCAAGTTATTTATTGCAGTCACTAATGCATCATTCTGAAATGCTGCAGCGTTTAGCTAAGGCCTCTTTCACACATACGGTTTGTGCTTGATGCAACGGATCCGTCGCAGAATGTTTTAAAACTGATGTGACAGATCCGGTAAAAAAACAGATCCATTGTAGTAGTTTGTACCAAGAATCCAGCTGTGGCCGCGGGTAACCTGAGTGACGTCACCACTGACAGCGCGACTCACTTCAGTTGCTCCGTGGAGCTCACAGCGAGCGGCGAGTGTTCTACGGCCGCTGCCGTCAGCTTCCGATGTAGCAGAGCTTAAAGCGTCTTGGGACCTTGTGTGGATTACATTGGACTTGCAGGGGTATGTGGGGGTTAATAAAGTGGTGAAAGAGGGTGATTTTTTTTTTTGTCTGTTATTTCAAATAAAGGATTTTTGGGTGTTTGTGTTTATTTACTTTTACTACAGTTTAGTGATGGGGGGTGTCTCATAGACACCTGCCATCACTAAGCTAGGACTTAGTGGCAGCTATGAGCTGCCATTAACTCCTTATTACCCCGATTCGGGATGAGCCGGGAAGAGTCCCGGGACTGTCACATCTAATGAATGCGGCAATTCCGTGCGGCTGCTGGCTGATATTTTTAGGCTGGGGGGCTCCCCATCCTGAGAATACTAGCCCTCAGCCGTATGGCTTTACCTTGGCTGATATCAAAATTGTGGGGGACCGTACGCCATTTTTTTTTTAAATTTATTTTACTGCAAGATTTAGACTTGCCCACCGGCGGTTGTGATTGGTTGCAGTGAGACAGCTGTCACTCAGCATGTGGGCTTGTCTGACTGTAATCAATCATAGGCGCCGGTGGGCGGGGGAAGCAGTGAATACGAGATGGAATATGAGCGGCCTGTATTGACCAAGCAGGAGAAACCATGTGAGCTTTGTGACAGCTGTGCAGCGCCACGCCGGTGATCGGTGAGTATGAGAAAGGGGGGTGAGAGAGACAGACTTCGACAGAGAGAGATTTTCTAACCAGAAAGGAATTTACACATCTGAGCATCTATTGGTGGAATGCGGTTTTTTTTGCCACATTACGACGGATCTGGCGTCCATAGGCTTTCATTTTACAGCATGCCGCACGACGCTGGATTCGGCGCGATGCATTTTTTTGTCGGTGACAACAAACGTTCCCTTGTATGTCCTTTCCGGCAGTCGGACACAGAAATTTTTGCCGGATCAAATTCGATGCCATGTGGCACAATCCGGCGCCAATACAAGTCTATCATGAGAAAAACAAATCCGGCGCCAAGAACCGGATGTGTGAAAGCACCCTTAAAAGGTATATGCGCACGCTGCGTTATGGTTTGACAACAAAACTGCACAGCGGTTTGGACATTGCAATTTCAGATTGAGAAGTTAATGGGTGGAAAATGTTGACAAAAAAGCGGTGGATTCCGCGTCTGACAGCCCACACAGCGGTTTCTCTCACATATGTGCTACTGAGGAAGGTCCACATAGGACCGAAAACGTTTTTGTTACGCACATGAATACATATTTCTTCAAACCATCTTGGGAGTGCCTTGTATACTTCTCAGACATGGCGGCAATAACCGAGCCAGACTCATTCTTCATGCTGCCTGTACCTCGGACAGCATGAATCTACTGCCTTAAAAATCTGGACATTAAAGCTATTACTTTCTTTGTTGAGTGCAGGGATGTAAATTGTTTACTGTCACTCTTGCAAAATTAACATTTTATGTTATTGTGTTTTGCAGCGTTAAAATCTGAAAAAATAAAGCTCGCTGCGTGTGGAAGAAATCACACATTGGTTTCCACAGGTATTGTTTTTTTGTGAAAATATGATGATATTATTGCTCATGATGTGAGAGTGTATGATTTTAGTATTTAAAGGTTTAGTCACACAATATCGCTGACTGGCTTTCATGACCTCTGCACAACACAGTAGATTACTGCTATTCTAGTCTCTCCGTCCACCTATAAATACAATGTAAATACAACTGGGCCTTTACACCGTGTGCAGAATTATTAGGCAAGTTGTATTTTAGAGGATTTTTTTCATTATTGATCAACAACTATGTTCTCAGTCAACCCAAAAAATATCAAAGCTTAATATTTTTGGAAGTTGGGGCGTTTTGTTTTTTTTTAGATTTGGCTACCGTGTTTCCCCGAAAGTAGGACCCCCCGAAAGTAAGGCAGGGTGGGGGTTTCGGGGGGGTCCGCCAATGTAGGGCACCCCCCGATTGTAAGGCAGGGTAGCGGGGGGGCCGGGGAATGTAAGGCCGCCTATGGGTGGTGGTCGCGGCGTAATGTAAGGCCGCATATGGGTGGGGGTCCCTGGGGAAAGTACAGGAACTTACCGCTGCCGCTGTTCCCTCGCTCCATCCAGGCCTTCTCCAGTCTCGTGCCACCCGTGGTCCGCCTCCGGTGAATGGTCCCCGCAAGGCTCCCTGCTGGCCATCAGCTCGAGCTGTGATTGGCCAGTCAGCCGGACTCGCAGCTGATTGGCCCTCAGCTCGAGCTGCGATTGGCCAGTCAGCCGGCTCGCAGCTGATTGGCCCTCAGCTCGAGCTGCGATTGGCCAGTCAGCCGGCTCGCAGCTGATTGGCCCTCAGCTCGAGCTGCGATTGGCCAGTCAGCCGGCTCGCAGCTGATTGGCCGAAATCAGCCGCGACGTCACCGCCTGCAGGCTCGCTCCGATTTCGGTAAGTTCCGAAACTCTGTGTGTGTGTGTGTGTGTGTGTGTGTGTGTGTGTACGGTATGTGTATGGGTGCCGTATGGGGCTGTATGTGTCAGTGTGTGTGTACGGTACCGGTACGATATGTGTGTGGGTGCCGTGTGGGGCTGTACCGGTACCGTATGTGTCAGTGTGTGTGGTGGCAGAGTGGGGGGCAGAACCACTGTATGGGGAGGCTGCAGGGGGGAGGATGGGGTGGATGCCGGATCTCAAACAATGGGGAGGCTGCAGGGGGGAGGAAGGGGTGGATGCCGGATCTCAAACAATGGGGAGGCTGCAGGGGGGAGGAAAGGGTGGATGCCGGATCTCAAACAATGGGGAGGCTGCAGGGGGGAGGAAGGGGTGGATGCCGGATCTCAAACAATGGGGAGGCTGCAGGGGGGAGGAAGGGGTGGATGCCGGATCTCAAACAATGGGGAGGCTGCAGGGGGGAGGAAGGGGTGGATGCCGGATCTCAAACAATGGGGAGGCTGCAGGGGGGAGGAAGGGGTGGATGCCGGATCTCAAACAATGGGGAGGCTGCAGGGGGGAGGAAGGGGTGGATGCCGGATCTCAAACAATGGGGAGGCTGCAGGGGGAGGATTGTCATTTTTTTTCCAATGTAAGGCCTCCCCCGAAAGTAAGGCAGGGTGGGACTTTTGGGGGTAAAATTAATGTAAGACAGGGCCTTACTTTCGGGGAAACACGGTATCTTAGGAGGATATCTGTTTGTGCCTGTTACTATTACTGTGCAGAATTATTAGGCAACTTAATAAAAAACCAAATATATTCCCATCTCACTTGTTTATTTTCACCAGGTAAACCAATATAACTGCAAAAAAATAGAAATAAACATTTCTGACATTCAAAAACAAAACCCCAAAAAATTAGTGACCAATACAGCCACCTTTCTTTATGATGACACTCAACAGCCTACCATCCATAGATTCTGTGATTTGCTTGATCATTGTGTGCAGCAGTCACCACAGCCTACAGACACTGTTCTGAGAGGTGTACTGTTTTCCCTCCCTGTAGATCTTACATTTTATGAGGGACCACAGGTTCTCTATGGGGTTCAGATCAGATGAACAAGTGGGCCATGTCATTATTTTTTCATCTTTTAGACCTTTACTGGCCAGCCACGCTGTGGAGTAGTTGGATGCATGTGATTGAGCATTGTCCTGCATGAAAATCATGTTTTTCTTGAACGATACCGACTTCTTCCTGTACCACTGCTTGAAGAAGTTGTCTTCCAGAAACTGGCAGTCGGTCTGGGAGTTAAGCTTCACTCCATCCTCAACCTGAAAAGGTCCCACAAGTTCATCTTTGATGATACCAGCCCATACCAGTACCCCACCTCCATCTTGCTGGCATCTGAGTCGGAGTGGAGCTCTTTGCCTTTTACTGATCCATCCTCTGGCCCATCCATCTGACCCATCAAGAGTCACTCTCATTTCATCAATCCATAAAACCTTTGAAAAATCAGTCTTAAGATATTTCCTGGCTCAGTCTTGACGTTTTATCTTCTGTTTCTTGTTCAAAGGTGGTCATTTTTCAGCCTTCCTCACCTTGGCCATGTCCCTGAGTGTGGCACACCTTGTGCTTTTTGATACTCCAGTAACGTTGCAGCTCTGAAATATGGCCAAACTGGTGGCAAATGGCATCTTGGCAATTTCACGCTGATTTTCCTCAATTCATGAGCAGTTATTTTGCGCCTTTTTTGCCCAACACGCTTCTTGCGACCCTGTTGGCTATTTGGCATGAAACACTTGATTGTTTGGTGATCATGCTTCAAAGGTTTGGCAATTTCAAGACTGCTGCATCCCTCTGCAAGACATCTCACAATTTTGGACTTTTCAGAGCCCGTCAAATCTCTCTTCTGACCCATTTTGCCAAAAGAAAGGAAGTTGCCTAGTAATTAAGCACACCTTATATAGGGTGTTGATGTCATTACACCACACCCCTCCTTATTACAGAGATGCACATCACCTGATTTACTTAATTGGTAGTTGGCTCTCAAGCCTATAAAGCTTGGAGTAGGACAACATGTATAAAAAGTGTCATGTGATCAAAATACTCATTTGCCTAATTAATATATATATATATATATATATATATATATATATATATATATATATATATATATATATATATATATATACATACAGTGCCTACAAGTAGTCTTCAACCCCCTGCAGATTTAGCAGGTTTGATAAGATGCAAATAAGTTAGAGCCTGCAAACTTCAAACAAGAGCAAGATTTATTAACAGATGCATAAATCTTACAAACCAACAAGTTATGTTGCTCAGTTAAATTTTAATACATTTTCAACATAAAAGTGTGGGTCAATTATTATTCAACCCCTAGGTTTAATATTTTGTGGAATAACCCTTGTTTGCAATTACAGCTAATAATCGTCTTTTATAAGACCTGATCAGGCCGGCACAGGTCTCTGGAGTTATCTTGGCCCACTCCTCCATGCAGATCTTCTCCAAGTTATCTAGGTTCTTTGGGTGTCTCATGTGGACTTTAATCTTGAGCTCCTTCCACAAGTTTTCAATTGGGTTAAGGTCAGGAGACTGACTAGGCCACTGCAACACCTTGATTTTTTCCCTCTTGAACCAGGCCTTGGTTTTCTTGGCTGTGTGCTTTGGCTCGTTGTCTTGTTGGAAGATGAAATGACGACCCATCTTAAGATCCTTGATGGAGGAGCGGGGGTTCTTGGCCAAAATCTCCAGGTAGGTCGTGCTATCCATCTTCCCATGGATGCGGACCAGATGGCCAGGCCCCTTGGCTGAGAAGCAGCCCCACAGCATGATGCTGCTACCACCATGCTTGACTGTAGGGATGGTATTCTTGGGGTCGTATGCAGTGCCATCCAGTCTCCAAACGTCACGTGTGTGGTTGGCACCAAAGATCTCGATCTTGGTCTCATCAGACCAGAGAACCTTGAACCAGTCTGTCTAAGAGTCCTCCAAGTGATCATGAGCAAACTGTAGACGAACCTTGACATGACGCTTTGAAAGTAAAGGTACCTTACGGGCTCGTCTGGAACGGAGACCATTGCGGTGGAGTACGTTACTTATGGTATTGACTGAAACCAATGTCGCCACTGCCATGAGATCTTCCCGGAGCTCCTTCCTTGTTGTCCTTGGGTTAGCCTTGACTCTTCGGACAAGCCTGGCCTCGGCACGGGTGGAAACTTTCAAAGGCTGTCCAGGCCGTGGAAGGCTAACAGTAGTTCCATAAGCCTTCCACTTCTGGATGATGCTCCCACCAGTGGAGACAGGTAGGCCCAACTCCTTGGAAAGGGTTTTGTACCCCTTGCCAGCCTTGTGACCCTCCATGATCTTGTCTCTGATGGCCTTGGAATGCTCCTTTGTCTTTCCCATGTTGACCAAGTATGAGTGCTGTTCACAAGTTTGGGGAGGGTCTTAATTAGTCAGAAAAGGCTGGAAAAAGAGATAATTAATCCAAACATGTGAAGCTCATTGTTCTTTGTGCCTGAAATACTTCTTAATACTTTAGGGGAACCAAACAGAATTCTGGTGGATTGAGGGGTTGAATAATAAATGACCCTCTGAATAAACTTTTCACAATTTATAAAAAAAAAATAAAAGAAATATCATTCTTTTTTGCTGCAGTGCATTTCACACTTCCAGGCTGATCTACAGTCCAAATGTCACAATGCCGAGTTAATTCCGAATGTGTAAACCTGCTAAATCTGCAGGGGGTTGAATACTACTGGTAGGCACTGTGTATGTATGTATGTATATATATATATATATATATATATATATATATGTATATATGTATATCTTTATTTTTATATAGCGCTAACATGTTCCGCAGCGCTTCATATACATCAGGAACGCTGTCCCCATTGGGGCTCGCAATCTAGAGTCCCTATCTGTATGTCTTTGGAGTGTGGGAGGAAACCGGAGTACCCGGAGGAAACCCACGCGAACACAGGGAGAACATACAAACTCCTTGCAGATGGTGTCCTTGGTGGGATTCGAACCCAGGACCCCAGCGCTGCAAGGCTGCAGTGCTAACCAATGAGTCACCGTGCTGCCCATACTTCTGCACACAGTGTATATTGGCTGTAAGAGAAGTCGTTTTTGTTGCCTACTAATCAGAGATCAGTTTTCATTTTTCAAACATTGCTATTGAAATTAACTCTGTGTTTTGATTGATTGCTATAAGCAGCCAAGAGCTGGCAGAGGACAAATAGAGATATATATCTAAAGCACCTAGAGAATTCCTCAGAGGAGGATTATAAACCTGTACCCAAAGTGGTATGGACAGAAAGGAATGCTATTTATTAATATAACAATTCATAAATAATAATCAAATATTCTATTTAATAGATGTTGATATTACCATACTGCTCCTGTTGTCAATATCAGATCAAGCAACAGAATAGTGGAGAAAATAAGGTCAGCTGTGCAGAGGAAGCCTTGAAAGGAAGCTGGGGGCTTGTGGGAAATGTAGTTCGCAGTAGTCACATGGTCAGCACTGTAGGACCGCCCACTTCACACTGAGCAGAGACCACATTATGTAGGAATTGGGGCTAGAAATAGGAGGAAGACTGTAGCCAATAAGAATCTGAAGGCATGGTTGCCTTATTTTAAAGAGATTATTTGGCTACAGGGAATTTTGAAAAAAACAAACAAAAAATTCTGGGATCACCCCTTTAAATCATAAACAAAGTTTACTTTTTAGGGCTCGCTCAGACGGCTGTAGATCCTCTCATGTGAGAGAACCAGCCTGATTATGTTAATGATGTTCTGCTCAAACTCTGGTCAGTGATCTGTTGATTACTGTGATCCGATTCTTCCATATGCGAGAATCAGTGCACAGGTGTTGAGAAGATTGAGAACTTAATTTCTCCATTGCCTGTGCCAGTGTAGTTTAGACTGCAATCAATGGCTTCTCCCAACCCCACTCCAGTCTCTCCTTATACACTTATATAGGGAGAGACTTGTCAGTCATGGAGCGGGGTGGGGAGAATTCACCAGAGACTCACCTCGGTCTTGCCATCTGAGATGCATAAACCAGGTTCTGAAAGTATGTTTTCTCTAAAATGCTGCAACATTTCGGGGTAAGTGGGGGCACATGTACAGTAAAACAGCTAGTGTCCGATTCATGTTATCGGTGGTTTGGTCAGGATGAATCTGCTGTCAGGTTGTCTTTAATGATTTCTCCCGCTTCAACACGTGCCCCCAGTATGTATTTGCCATGTTCCCATTGGATTTCTCAGGCTGTCCATTAGTCTGCAGCATGGCCATGGACACATGAATGTGGAAAAGCATATAGTGATTCACAATAATCTTAAAGGTGTTGTCCGCTACTAGGACAACCCCTTCTGATTCCATGTTTTCCACAGGTGAAATAAAAAGGCCTTTACTTGCCTCCCATATCGGCGCTGCTCCAGCGGTGTCGGGGCTCACCTTGGGTTGTGACGTCACGTGAGCTCCACATCCAATCAGTGCCGGCTTGTCTCCCCACCTTCAGACCATACAAGCAGTGAATACGAAGTGAGTGCAGCCGCAGTGCTCCCTTCCTGTTGATTAACTTGTTTAGTCCAAAGATGGGACGACAGAAGCCTGCACTGATTGGACATGGGAGTCACATGATGTCACTACCCCCATGTCCGCTAGAACACCGCCAGTACGGGAGGTGAGTATAGGCTTTTTTATTTTACCTGGGGGAAATATGGAATCAGAAGGGGTTGTCCTTGTAATGAACAACCCCTTTAAAAGTAATGAGATTCTGCAGGGGATGCCAATAATATTCGACTCTAACCTTGTCTTATATCGCTGTCTTTGCACCTGAGATATTGAGCTGACACTGTCAATTATAATAGAGGAGGAAATTGCTAAACCAGTGTTTGATTGTTGCTCTTAGTCCAGAATCCAGGAGTGAAATCCAAAAAATTTAATAAAGGGGTATCCTCATCTATCATTTACTTTGTCATGCAGTTTCTGTAACTCACACAAAGTCTTATTGTTTAAACTGCAGATATAGATGGATATTCCTATCTCCACCATTTCTATAGCTAAAATGAGGGGTGAGCAATTAATTTTTCCTAGTGACCATATGACAGTGGTGTGGAGGGTGGATCCAACAGGCTTAAATAATTAATCCTACTCATTATTAACATATGAATTAAAGCTATTTTATATTGCGCCCACACACAACCCCCTATGCACAGTATGAGCCCCCACACAGCCCTTTATATACAGTATAAGCCCCCACACAGCCCCCTACATACAGTGTGAGACAACACATAGTGTATATACATCATGAGCCCCCACACTGCTTCCTTTGAACAGCATGAACCTCCACACAGTCCCCTCCCAATCAAAGCTTTTAGATTTAGCCATGTAGCAGAGCTGACAGCTGTTCCTGCCCACACCATGATCTTTATAGAGACTGAGCATTGACAGTGAGGTGTCCATCTTAGAGGAGGGGGTGTGCTGGACTGCCGTGCATGTAACATTGTAGTCTGAGCAATGATAAGTCCTGCTGGTTATACAAACATTGCAAATAAACAATATATCACACCTTGACAAGACAGGCATCCCTGAATTCTGCGTTTTATCCCTTGCAGCATGCTGTCTTCAGATTACACAGCAAAAACCTGTTGACAGATTCCCTTTAACTGTCAGGCTTCAATGGCTTTATCCTATTCCATCAAACCCCAACAACATTTTTGTTTGCTTTTTAAAAGTTTGGAAAAGCTCAAAAATGGCCAAAAGTCATATATTTTGGCCCAAATGATGCTTGTCCCAACATTTGTGACAGATTTCATTGGTATAGCTAATTCTAGCCGCCCCACATATGTGTTTATAGAGTGCCTTGTAGCAGATACTTAGAGGATATCTGCGCAGGCGTCATCCTGCAGTAACGACTGATAATGTAGAACTTGCTGACAACAGGCTTAGATCTTTTACTTTCTACAAATATCTTGGAGCATCTGAGCGTGGCCTTGTTAGTGGCGGTCGTACATCGTGCCTGGTGATTGATTCCGCTGTGGCCGGAGGTCGCTGTACAGCGTGATGAGAAGCAGAGGAGCCTGTGCAGTTCACTAACTCCTAGCTGTTTTGAGGAAATAACAATGAGGTCTTGTGTGTTTGGTCTTTTATAGCACAAGGAAAGGTTTATTCTTCGGGCTGGAATAGTGAAGGACAATTGGGACTCGGCGACACCACCGAAAGATCAAGCTTTCATGAAATTACCTTCTTCAATGGACAGTGCAAAATCAAACAGCTGTCAGCCGGATCCAATACATCGGCAGTCCTAACGGGTAGGAGACATAACATCTACACGCTGTGAACGCTAACTGCTGCAATGTGACATAAACACATGTAACGGGAGTATTGCCAATCATTTTATCAGTAAAGTGTTGATGTACAAATAATGTGTGGGTTCAAATAATCGTCACCTTCTACATTTACATCCCATGAGGATTTGCCTCTCGCAGCCTTGCACTGACAAGTTTATTTATTTTATTTACTCACTTACCGGTATATAACGCTATTAATTCCACAGCGCTGTACAGATATGATCATCACTGTCCCCAATGGGGCTCACAATCTGTATTCTATATCAGTATGTCTTGGAATGTGGGGGGAAACTAGAGGAAACCCAAGCAAAGAAAGCGAGAGCATACAAACTCCTTGCAGATGTTGGCCATAGTGGGATGTGAACCCAAGACCCTAGCGCTGCAAGACTACAGTGCTAACCACTGAGCCACCGTGCTGCCCACATTCTCATAACACAATCACATTGGGAACATGGGCACTACACAGCTGGCACCTGCTCTAAAGTGGAGCTTGTAGTCTGATTGTTACCCAATATGTAGTCCAGAATGTCGTCATTTAAAAAAAGTCCTGCAAAAAAACACAGTCAAAAAACGGAAAACGTTATAGCATTTGCAATGTAGTAAAGAAAATAAGTCAAAATTTACTGGATCCCTAGAAAGGTTGTCTCCTGATTGCCATTAATGGCATAATCAGAGACTACACCGTACAGTTGCGAAGGATGTAGGAATTCTCATAATAGTGAATGGAGAGAGAAGCGTGTCTGCAGGCGTGGGGCACCAGGCTCCTATTCTGGAGGAAGCAGATCAAAGAACTGTGACACAAATCTGTTAAACAGTCACGGCATACCCAGGCAGGACATTACAGCCAGTCATAAGATTACCTCTTTAAAGGGACCTGTTACCAGATAAATGCCCAGGACGATCTGTATAACTTAAAAAAGACCTTTAAGTATACTCACCAGCAGGGCGGTTGCATCTGATGAGCATTGATCGTATCGGTCCGGTGCCTCCTCTTTTCTTGCTATCCTACGTCATTCACACAGAGCCTCCCATTGCGCTTCTGTGCACGCGCACTTCTCTCTACCCAGAGCAAAGTACGGTAATGTGCATGCACAGGGAAAGGTCAAAGACCGCCTGCGCATGTGCGTGTGCAGGAGCGCAGTGGAGGACTCTGTGTGAATGAGGTATGACGGCGATGGAAGGAAGAGAGGAGGTTCTGGACCGACACTAGCGACACCCATTGGACTGGACCGCGCCGCAGCTTTACACACTGCGACATCTCTAGCGATAGCTAGCGATGTCGTGCGTGATAGCACCCGCCCCCGTCGCTCGTGTGACATTTGGTGATCGCTGCCGTAGTGAACATTATCGCTACGGCAGCGGCACACGCACATATCTTGACAGCGACGTTGCTGTGACCGCCGAACAATCCCTCCCTCAAGGGGGAGGTGCGTTCGGCTTCATAGTGACGTCACTGCGGCGTCACTAAGTGGCCGGCCAATAGAAGCGGAGGGGTGGAGATGAGCGGGACGTAACATCCCACCCACCTCCTTCATTCCTCATTGCCGGTGGACGCAGGTAAGGAGATTTTAGTCGTTCCTGCGGTGTCACACATAGCGATGTGTGATGCTGCAGGAACGACGAACAACATCGTACCTGTGGCAGCAGCGGTATTAAGGAAAGGAGCGACGTGTCAATGATCCCCGTTTTTTAACGATTTTGCGATCGTTGATCGTCGCTCCTTGGTGTCACACGCTGCGATGTCGCTACCAGCGCCGGATGTGCATCACTAACGACGTGACCCCAACAATATATCGGTAGCGATGTCGCAGCGTGTAAAGCACCCTTTAGTTTAAGTGCAGACTGTATAATCTGACATCTGCTCCCAGACATCTCCATGTTATTGCACACACTTATAAGAAGAAGGAGAAATGAACGTCTCCTTCTGATCTCTTGTGCAATGAACCCCACATGTAATACTGGAAATAACATAAGATCATTTCTGTTCCTCCAGCGCACTGAATATCTATTGATGATAAATAATAAATATTAATATAGCGTTATATCTGATTCATTTCAGCGGATGGCAAACTTTACATGTGGGGTGAAAATTCAGAAGGTCAGCTGGGACTTGGTAGTGAGAAGAACATCTGCACTCCTCACCAGATAGATGCTGGGAAGCCGATTTCTTGGATTTCTTGTGGCTATTACCATTCAGCTTTTGTAACACGTAAGTAAAGCTACGCTTTTTCTTGTAAAATAGCGAACACCATAAGGAAACTGGATGACCCATAGTATAGTTAAAGAGAACCAGTCAATCACCTACGGAGAGGTCTAGCCTTGATCTGGCGCCTCCTCTGTTCTTGTGATCGCCGTCCTCCTTCTTGCTTCGTGCGGATGATGCATCCTAAGTGACTCACACTGTGTATATCATTGCATTCCCCTGCAGGCGCACATCTGCCAAGGGCAGGGCAAAGTATTGTAGTGCACATGCGCAGGCGGTCTATGGCCTTTTCCCGCACCTACGTGTTACAGTACTTTTGTTCTGTCTGCAGCAGGGCAGAAAGAACGGCACCTGCACAGGTCTGCATTGGAAGATACTTTGTGGATGACGTAGGACGCGTTATGCACACGAAGAATAAAAGAAAACCTCAATCGCAAAAAAAGAGAAGACACCAGATTAGTCCAGCAATGCCCATTGGCAGGACCCTTCCGTAGGCAACTATAATCAAAGGTCTTTTTTTTTTCCCTTGCAGAGAGGATTGGGGACATACGGTATATACAGCATTCTAGAATGCATTCTGTGGGCTTTCAGGTGCTGTACTATAAATTTGAAAAACCTGGTCACGCATTCCATTTAAAGAGGATTATTCACAAGATTTCATAATTCTATCTAGATTAATGAAATAGCTATGTTAGGTGTGATGAGACTGGTGTACTTTCTTTGAAATTTTATGTAATAACTAGAAGGTGGCCCGATTCTAACGCATCGGGTATTCTAGAATTTATGTATTGTGTAGTTAATGCATGATTTGTGTTTTATATATATATAAATATATATATATATATATATATATATATATATATATATATATACTAGAAGGTGGCCCGATTCTAATGCATCAGGTATTCTAGAATTTACATATTGTGTAGTTAATGTATGATTTTTGTTTTATATATATATATATATATATATATATATATATATATATATATATATATATATATATATATATAGATGTTGTTGTGTGTAGTTGCCAAGTGTTTGTGTAGGGCGCTGTACATGTTCTGGGTGTTGTCTGGGTGGGGGGGGGTGTGAGAGCGGTGTTTTGTGTGTTGCGTTGTGTGTGTTGCGTTGTTTGTGGAGCGCTGTGTGTCTGCAGCATTGTGTGTGTGTGGTGCTGTGTGTGTTGTGTGGGTGTAGCTGTGGGGTGCGTGTGTGTGTTTTGGGGGGAGGTATGTTTTGTGCAATGTGCGTGTTGCGCGGTATGTGCGTATATTTGTGTATGCCGCGGTGTTTGTGTGTTGTGTGTGTGCGGAGTTGTCTGTATGTGTGTGTGGGTGTCTGTGTAGGGCGGTGTTTGTGGTTCCCAGTGTGTGTGTGGTGTGTTGTGCGGTGCGCGTGTGGCGGTGTGTGTGTTTTGGGGGTAGGTGTGCACCCCCATCGTGCTCCATCCCCCATGCTGCGCACCCCCCATCGTGCTCCTTCCCCCATCTGCGCACCCCCCATCGTGCTCCTTCCCCCATCTGCGCACCCCCCATCGTGCTCCTTCCCCCATGCTGCGCACCCCCCATCGTGCTCCATCTCCCATGCTGCACACCCCCCATCGTGCTCTATCCTCCATGCTGCACACCCCCCATCGTGCTCCATCCCCCATGCTATAATAGTCCTCCTATTATACTCAGAGAGGAGTATAATAGGAGGACTATAATAGGATGAGTAGTCCTGGGGAAAGAGGAGTATAATGGGAGGAGTAGTTCTGGGGGGAGATATATAGGTGCCCAACGTGTGCCGGGGCGGGGCCGAGCGGGCTAACGTGTGCCGGGGCGGGGCCGAGCGTGCCAACGTGTGCCAGGGGCGGGGCCGAGCGGGCGAGGCGTCAGCATATGCCGGCTCCCTGCATATGTGTACCGGGAGCCGGTGTACGCTGGTAACCATGATACACATCGGGTAACTAAGGGAAGCGCTTCCTATAGTTACCCGATGTGTATCATGGTTCCCAGCGTACACCGGCTCAGTCACGATCCCAGCATCGCAAAGTTATGTCCGCCGGGGGCGGGGCTGAGCGTGCCAATGTGTGCCGGGGGCGGGGCCGAGCGGGTGAGGCGTCAGCGTATGCCGGCTCCCTGCATATGTGTACCGGGAGCCGGTGTACGCTTGAGCGGGCGATGCGTGCGGAGGGCCGGGGCGAGCGGCCAATCTATGCGGGTGGCGGGGCCAGGCCGAGTCGAGCGGCCAATTCGTGGGGGGGGCGGGGCCAGGCCAAGCCCAGCGGCCAATCCGACAGTTGTCACTGTAACGACACAATTTTGGAGCAAGACAGACAGAATAAGGCAATTATATATATAGATGGCTGCATAATCCTGATATCAAAAGGTTATTATCAAGTTTAAAATTGTGCCTGAACATTAGGAATTTGTCCAGCCCGACCCTCCGGTTTTGTTTTACCACTTGGAAAAAAGAAAGTTGGAAAATTTATGTAGGGAGGTGACATTATCGAAAAAGAGCTATTCAGCTCGATCATATGCACTGCCTCTCTATTGATACCACTAGCAGTGCCTGAAATAGCTGAGCACTACACACACACACAATACACACACACACACACACACACGTATATAGTGTGTCTATTTACAGTATATACAGTATATGTATATTTATGTTTCATATTGCTGTAGTCAAACAGATAACAAAAACATTCCAGCTCATTTCACCGCAAGGTATATGTAATACACATATACAGTGGCTACAAGTAGTCTTCAACCCCCTGCAGATTTAGCAGGTTTGATAAGATGCAAATAAGTTAGAGCCTGCAAACTTCAAACAAGAGCAGGATTTATTAACAGATGCATAAATCTTACAAACCAACAAGTTATGTTGCTCAGTTAAATTTTAATAAATTTTCAACATAAAAGTGTGGGTCAATTATTATTCAATCCCTAGGTTTAATATTTTGTGGAATAACCCTTGTTTGCAATTACAGCTAATAATCGTCTTTTATAAGACCTGATCAGGCCGGCACAGGTCTCTGGAATTATCTTGGCCCACTCCTCCATGCAGATCTTCTCCAAGTTATCTAGGTTCTTTGGGTGTCTCATGTGGACTCTAATCTTGAGCTCCTTCCACAAGTTTTCAATTGGGTTAAGGTCAGGAGACTGACTAGGCCACTGCAACACCTTGATTTTTTCCCTCTTGAACCAGGCCTTGGTTTTCTTGGCTGTGTGCTTTGGGTCGTTGTCTTGTTGGAAGATGAAATGACCCATCTTAAGATCCTTGATGGAGGAGCGGAGGTTCTTGGCCAAAATCTCCAGGTAGGCCGTGCTATCCATCTTCCCATGGATGCGGACCAGATGGCCAGGCTCCTTGGCTGAGAAACTACCCCACAGCATGATGCTGCCACCACCATACTTCACTGTAGGGATTGGTATTCTTGGGGTCGTATGCAGTGCCATCCAGTCTCAAAACGTCACGTGTGTGGTTGGCACCAAAGATATCGATCTTGGTCTCATCAGACCAGAGAACCTTGAACCAGTCTGTCTCAGAGTCCTCCAAGTGATCATGAGCAAACTGTAGACGAGCCTTGACATGACGCTTTGAAAGTAAAGGTACCTTACGGGCTCGTCTGGAACGGAGACAATTGCGGTGGAGTACGTTACTTATGGTATTGACTGAAACCAATGTCCCCACTGCCATGAGATCTTCCCGAAGCTCCTTCCTTGTTGTCCTTGGGTTAGCCTTGACTCTTCGGACAAGCCTGGCCTCTGCACGGGTGGAAACTTTCAAAGGCTGTCCAGGCCGTGGAAGGCTAACAGTAGTTCCATAAGCCTTCCACTTCCGGATGATGCTCCCAACAGTGGAGACAGGTAGGCCCAACTCCTTGGAAAGGGTTTTGTACCCCTTGCCAGCCTTGTGACCCTCCACGATCTTGTCTCTGATGGCCTTGGAATGCTCCTTTGTCTTTCCCATGTTGACCAAGTATGAGTGCTGTTCACAAGTTTGGGGAGGGTCTTAATTAGTCAGAAAAGGCTGGAAAAAGAGATAATTAATCCAAACATGTAAAGCTCATTGTTCTTTGTGCCTGAAATACTTCTTAATACTTTAGGGGAACCAAACAGAATTCTTGTGGTTTGAGGGGTTGAATAATAAATGACCCTCTGAATAAACTTTTCACAATTTAAAAAAAAAATAAAAAAAGAAATAACATTCTTTTTTGCTGCAGTGCATTTCACACTTCCAGGCTGATCTACAGTCCAAATGTCACAATGCCAAGTTAATTCCGAATGTGTAAACCTGCTAAATCTGCAGGGGGTTGAATACTACTTGTAAGCACTGTATGTATATGTGTAATCTAAAAAATTATTATTGAATTATTATTCAACTTCACCCTGTTTGGATTGTTTTGCCTTTTTTTAGTGCATTATATGGTAAAAGGAGTGATGTTACTCAGAACTACACTGTGTGCAGAATTATTACACAAATGAGTATTTTGATCACATAATACTTTTTATACATGTTGTCCTACTCCAAGCTTTATAGGCTTGAGAGCCAACTACCAATTAAGTAAATCAGGTGATGTGCATCTCTAACGAGGAGGGGTGTGGTGTAATGACATCAACACCCTATATAAGGTGTGCTTAATTATTAGGCAACTTCCTTTCCTTTGGCAAAATGGGTCAGAAGAGAGGTTTGACGGGCTCTGAAAAGTCCAAAATTGTGAGATGTCTTGCAGAGGGATGCAGCAGTCTTGAAATTGACAAACTTTTGAAGCGTGATCACCGAGCAATTAAGCGTTTCATGGGAAATAGCCAACAGGGTCGCAAGCAGCGTGTTGGGCAGAAAAGATGCAAAATAACTGCCTATGAATTGAGGAAAATCAAGCGGGAAGCTGCCAAGATGCCATTTGCCACCAGTTTGGCCATATTTCAGAGCTGCAACGTTACTGGAGTATCAAAAAGCACAAGGTGTGCCATACTCAGGGACATGGCCAAGGTGAGGAAGGCTGAAAAACGACCACCTTTGAACAAGAAACATGAGATAAAACGTCAAGACTGGGCCAAGAAATATCTTAAGATTTTTCAAAGGTTTTATGGACTGATGAAATGAGAGTGACTTTTGATGGGCCAGATGGATGGGCCAGAGGCTGGATCAGAAAAGGGCAGAGAGCTCCACTCCAACTCAGACGCCAGCAAGGTGGAGGTGGGGTACTGGTATGGGCTGGTATCATCAAAGAGGAACTTGTGGGACCTTTTCGGGTTGGAGTGAAGCTCAACTCCCAGACCGACTGCCAGTTTCTGGAAGACAACTTCTTCAAGCAGTGGTACAGGAAGAAGTCGGTATCGTTCAAGAAAAACATGATTTTCATGCAGGACAATGCTCCATCACATGCATCCAACTACTCCACAGCATGGCTGGCCAGTCAAGGTCTAAAAGATGAAAAAATAATGACATGGCCCCCTTGTTCACCTGATCTGAACCCCATAGAGAACCTGTGTTCCCTTATAAAATGTGAGAGCTACAGGGAGGGAAAACAGTACACGTCTCGGAACAGTGTCTGGGAGGCTGTGGTGTCTGCTGCACGCAATGTTGATCGTAAACAGATCAAGCAACTGACAGAATCTATGGATGGTAGGCTGTTGAGTGTCATCATAAAGAAAGGTGGCTATATTGGTCACTAATTTGTTGGGGTTTTGTTTTTGCATGTCAGAAATGTTTATTTCTAAATTTTGTGCAGTTATATTGGTTTACGTGGTGAAAATAAACAAGTGAGATGGGAATATATTTGGTTTTTATTAAGTTGCCCAATAATAAAAAACAATCCGCTAAAATACAACTTGCCCAACAATTCTGCACACGGTGCAAAATACAAGTTGTACTAAGGCTGTGTTGATAGTAAAAAATATCTCTCTTGGACAGGAAGGAGAAAAAACAAAAGTATCAAAGTGACCAGTTATCCAAAGGGTTAAAGTATGTGTAAGTAATATAGGGGCTATGAGCTTAGATGCCGTTTATTAGTTAGAACAAAAGTCTCTGCATAGATTATTAATTGGTGAGCATGTCATTTATTAAAGAGAAACTATCAGCAGACTTTTGCTATGTAATTTGAGAGCACTAGGAGCAGTGTCCCTGATTACAGGGATGTGTCACTTACTAGACTGTGTTTTTGCTTTTTCAGTAGAATAAGTGCTTTAACAGCAGGAAACAATCATTACAGGACGACTTGGCACATGCATCCTAGTCCAACCCTCGCCCCTAGCACTGATTAGAAAGCTGTGGCGAGGGTGAAGTTATACACAGTCAACAACTGAGCTCTGATAAAAATGTGTCTATATTAATGGCGGCACTCAGTATGCTTAGTGATACATTGTTGGAATACGGGTCTTCGTCACTAACTTATGCTGCTGTCAGATTACACAGTAAAAACTTGTTTACAGATACCCTGTTAGAGTAGTTTTCCAGCCGCATACAATCGTGGGGGTCCATGGCAGAGTCTAAGGCCCTACCCACCGTCCCGCCTCAAAGGATATTGCACCAAAACTTCTATAATGAATTAAACAAGAACCAGGCTGCGGATTTCTGCACTACAAGTCATTATAACAGCCCCGTTATGGCCATATCTTTACTTTACCATGTTAATTGTGATGACCGCTTCTCTTTAATCTTTACTTACTAGAATCTGACATTCCTTTATCAGTGAGAGGGCGGCTAATTATTTTTTGCCATAGGATATTATTAATGTAATTTTTTTGTGTATATATAATTTGGGCTCTTTGTTTATCACAGAACCGCAACACTGTTTCCTGTGGGAACTTAATTAAGAGCAATGTCGGGAGCCCTAAAATCTGGCCTTGATATTGTGTATAATAACAATGCCTGAACCTTTTGTCTTGTAGAGGACGGTGAACTATATAGCTTTGGAGAACCTGAAAATGGGAAGCTTGGTCTGCCTGCTGAGAAGCTAGAGAATCACAAAAAGCCTCAACGCGTTCCTGGCATAGCCAGAAAGGTGAAGATGGTCTCCTGCGGTGGAGGACACACGGTCGCAGTGACAGGTTTGCTACTCACTATTTCTATCACTTCTTATTATGACAATGTGATGTAAAAAAAAATCCTACACATGTTATTTCTACTCTTAATGAGCAATATTATAGGATAGCTAAACTCCTAGGATAGATGCTACCGAAGGTGAATCATGTAAATGATCCATCTCCATCTAAGACCGCAATTTATCTGTAAACTCATTTATCAAAATTCTACTTTCATCTCTTTTAATGCGCCGTAGAGGGTTCCTTTTTGTATAAAATGTCATCGTTTACATGAATAAGGCATTAAGCCGAAACGCGTAGGTCCAGTGCAGTTACGTGTGGTTTGTCATGTTTTTCTATTTTTAATTTCACTTAATAAATATGAGCTTTATCTATATATAATTCTGGAGGAACGCTTTGTTTTTTTTATTTTTTTTATTCCATTGAAGTGTCACTTATTGGGCTGCTTGCTGTTATTCTGATAAAATCATTGTTTTATTTTCTGCAGATCTACCAGTTCTCTGAATATTGAGCTCTGTATAATCCCGCCAACATCATTGATTGGCAGCTTTCTGCAGTGTACATAGAAAGCTGCCAACCAGTGGTGGGATTATACAGAATTCATGAATATGCTGGACTACCTGGCAGCAGGTTTACTAGTCCTCTAGTGAAAATCTCCTGCTGATAAAACAGTGATTATATCAAAACTACACTAAGCAGCCCAGAAAGTGAAAGTGGCTCCCTTAACACTTACGCATAAAAAAACGCATGTGTGGCATGTTACATTTTGTCAATCTCTCTGGCTATCCATGTGTATGTGTGTCATCCATATGCCATTCGTATGCATGTGTGTACCGTTCGGGTGACACATATAGGAAAAACTGCATGACACTGAAATTATTTTTTTTATGTCTTAAAGATGTGTAAAGATGGATAGAGAAATAAATAGATAATAGATTTATTTTACAGCTATTAATCAAATAAATAATTACATTTTAAAAAATGACTTTGGGTGCCCCCTATTTTTGATAACCAGTAAAGGTAAAGCAGTCAGCTGCAGGCTGAAATTACCAGACTGGGAAGGTCCAGGGTTATTGGGCCTTTTCCAGCCTAAAAATGTCATCCTACAGCCACCTCAGCAGAAGTGAAAAGTCAACCCGGCTTCACTAACTATGGTAGGGAGGTGCACAGAAATAAAAATAAAGTCCAATAGAGTAGAATAACTTCGGCACACTCATAAAATGAAAATGAGAATGTGGTACAGTGAGTATCTGTAGGTGATTTTATTGCAAATTGCAAGGCAAAAACAAAAATAACTGACTTTCGGCTCAGAGAGCCTTTATCAAAGTTGTGTATCTAAGAGAAAGATGTTAGAGCATAACCCGTATGCTATAGGAACATATAGGGAGGAATTGAGATAGCCAGTTTAAACTTCCATTCATCTGTTCATAACACGTTTTTCCAATCTTCCTCTGTCCAATGTCTGTGTTCTTCTGCCCATATTAATCTTTTCCTTTTATTAGTCAGCCTCAGATATGGCTTTTTCTTTGCCCCTCTGCCCTGAAGGCCAGCATCCCGGAGTCGCCTCTTCACTGTAGACGGTGACTCTGACATTTTGCGGGTACTATTTAATGAAGCTGCCAGTTGAGGACCTGTGAGGCGTTGAATTCTCATACTAGAGACTCTAATATACTTGTCTTGTTGCTCAGTTGTGCAGCGCGGCCTCCCACTTCTCTTTCTACTCTGGTTAGAGACTGTTTGTGCTCTCCTCTGAAGGGAGTAGTACAAACCGTTGTAGGAAATCTTCAGTTTCTTGGCAATTTCTCGCATGAAATATCCTTCATTTCTAAGAACAAGAATAGACTGTCGAGTTTCACATGAAAGTTCTCTTTTTCTGGCCATTTTGAGAGTTTAATGGAACCAACAAATAGGCCTCTATACCCTATGTAGATATTGCCTTCAAAACCAGACGTTTGCAGCTAAAATAGTCATTTACCACATTAACAATGTATTGAGTGTATTTCTGTTAGCTTCATTGAAAAAAATGTGCTTTTCTTTAAAAAGTAAGGAAATATCTAAGTGACCCTAAACTTGTGAACTGTAGTGTATATATTGGTGAACTAGGGAAAAAGTCAGGGAATGTTTTTCCAAATAAACTATTTTTGTGCGTTTTTTTTTTTTTCTTATAACTTACTAGGCTAATAATGGGGGTGTCTGATAGACACCTCTCCATTACTATCACCAGGGCTTGATGCCAACTGACACTACACCATTGATGTCAACCCAAAAAAATCATTACCCCTGTTGCCATTGCACCAGGGCAATCGACTAGGCTCCAGAATTGGACCTTCCCAGCCTAGTAATATCAGCTTGCAGCGGTCTCCTTTACCTTTGCTGGTTATCAAAAATGGGGGGACGGGGCTCCACGTTGTTTTTTCTTTTAATCTATTTTGTTAATAGCTGGAAAATCTATATAGCTACAGTCATGACCGAAAGTGTTGGCACCCTTGAAAATGTTCCAGAAAATGAAGTATTTCTCCCAGAAAATTATTGCACTTAGACATGTTTTGTTATATACACATTTACTTCCTTTGTTTATATTGGAATAACACAAAAAAACAGCGATTAAAAGGCAAATTGGACATATATTCACCGAAAAACTCCAAAAATGGGCCGGACAAAATGTATGGCACCCTCAATCTTATTTTTTTGCACACCTTTTGGAATAAATAACTACAATAAATCACTTCTTATTACTTTCAAGCCTCTTAGGCCTTTTAAGTGGAATTTTGGACCTCTCTTATTTTGCAACCTACTCCAAACTTTCATATTTGAATGGTCCCTTCTTCCAACAGCAATTTTAAGATTTCGCCACAGGTGTTCAATGGTATTTAGATCCTTACTCATTGCTGCCACTTCAGAACTCTCCAGCACTTTGTTTCCATCTATTTCTGGGTGCTTCTTGAAGTATGTTTGCACTACAATGAAATCCAAAATCCTTTGGTAGCCTTCAGATTTCATGTTGCTTTCAACAAGGCACCCAGTGCCAGAGGCAACAAAACATATTTTGACCTCCACCATCTTTGACTGTAGGTACGGTGTTCTTTTCTATGTAGGCCTCGTTCCATTTTCGGTAAACAGTATGATGATGTACTTTACCACAAAAGCTCTGTCTTGGTCTGATCTGTCCACAAGGCACTTTCCTAGGTGAATTTTTGCTTAAGCACAGAATTTTTGGCAAACTGCAGTCTAGCTATAGAATGTCTGTGTCAACAGTGGGGTCCTCCTGTGTCCCCTGCCATAGCGTTTCATTTCATTCAAATGTCAATGCATTTGAATTAAACTAATTAAAATTAAACAAATTTGTCAGTGCTGACACTGATACACCTTGAGACTGCAGGACAGCTTGAATTTCTTTGGAACTTGATTGGGGCTGCTTATCCATCTTCCAGATTATCCTATGTTGCAACCTTTCAGCAATTTTTCTCTGCCGTCTATGTCCAGGGAGATTAGCTACAGTGAAATGGATTGTAAACTACTTGGTTATGTTGTGCACCTTGAACAAAGGAACATCAAGATCTCTGTATATGGACTTGTAAGATTGAGATTGTTGATATTTTTCAACAATTTTGGTTTTCAAGTCCAAAGACAGTTCTCTTCTCTTTTATGTATTTTATGCTTGGTGTGGCACACTCAGACAGAAAAAAGATTGAGTCATCGTCTCCCCTTTTTATCTAATTTCAAGTGTGATTTTCATATTGCCCACACCTGTTACTTGCCACAGGTGAATTTGAACAAACATTACATGCTTGAAACAAAGCTGTTTCCCCACAATTTTAGAAAGGTGTCAACAATTTTATTTGGCCCATTTTGGGGTTTTGTGTGAATTTATGTCCAATTTGCCTTTTTTTCTCAGTTTTTTTTATGAGTTGTTCCTATACAAACAAAGGAAAGAAACATGTATATAACAAAACGTTTTAGAATAATTTTCTGGGAGAAATACTTTATTTTCTGGATCAATTTGAAGGGTGCCAACACTTTCGGCCATGACTATCTATCTATCTATCTATCTATCTACCTATCTACCTACCTATCTACCTACCTATCTATCTATCTATCATCTCTGCACATGTTTAACACATAAAAGACATTCATTTCTTGAATGAATTTCATTCTGGTCTGTGTCATCCGTGTGCTGTACGTGTTTTTCACAGACCCTTAGACTTCGATTGACCCTGTCATCCATGCTGATGGTAAAAAATGGACATGTCTCCTTGTGGGTCACAAGTACACACTTGTGATGCACACAGACATGAGGGCCGTGTGAAAACTCAGAGATCTGTGAAGATCAACAGAGAATTTAATGAGTATGTACAGTTAGGTCCAGAAATATTTGGACAGTGACACAATTTTCGCGAGTTGGGCTCTGCATGCCACCACATTGGATTTGAAATGAAACCTCTACAACAGAATTCAAGTGCAGATTGTAACGTTTAATTTGAAGGTTTGAACAAAAATATCTGATAGAAATTGTAGGAATTGTACACATTTCTTTACAAACACTCCACATTTTAGGAGGTCAAAAGTAATTGGACAAATAAACCAAACCCAAACAAAATATTTTTATTTTCAATATTTTGTTGCGAATCCTTTGGAGGTAATCACTGCCTTAAGTCTGGAACCCATGGACATCACCAAACGCTGGGTTTCCTCCTTCTTAATGCTTTGCCAGGCCTTTACAGCCGCAGCCTTCAGGTCTTGCTTGTTTGTGGGTCTTTCCGTCTTAAGTCTGGATTTGAGCAAGTGAAATGCATGCTCAGTTGGGTTAAGATCTGGTGATTGACTTGGCCATTGCAGAATGTTCCACTTTTTTGCACTCATGAACTCCTGGGTAGCTTTGGCTGTATGCTTGGGGTCATTGTCCATCTGTACTATGAAACGCCGTCCGATCAACTTTGCGGCATTTGGCTGAATCTGGGCTGAAAGTATATCCCGGTACACTTCAGAATTCATCCGGCTACTCTTGTCTGCTGTTATGTCATCAATAAACACAAGTGACCCAGTGCCATTGAAAGCCATGCATGCCCATGCCATCATGTTGCCTCCACCATGTTTTACAGAGGATGTGGTGTGCCTTGGATCATGTGCCGTTCCCTTTCTTCTCCAAACTTTTTTCTTCCCATCATTCTGGTACAGGTTGATCTTTGTCTCATCTGTCCATAGAATACTTTTCCAGAACTGAGCTGGCTTCATGAGGTGTTTTTCAGCAAATTTAACTCTGGCCTGTCTATTTTTGGAATTGATGAATGGTTTGCATCTAGATGTGAACCCTTTGTATTTACTTTTATGGAGTCTTCTCTTTACTGTTGACTTAGAGACAGATACACCTACTTCACTGAGAGTGTTCTGGACTTCAGTTGATGTTGTGAATGGGTTCTTCTTCACCAAAGAAAGTATGCAGCGATCATCCACCACTGTTGTCATCCGTGGACGCCCAGGCCTTTTTGAGTTCCCAAGCTCACCAGTCAATTCCTTTTTTCTCAAAATGTACCCGACTGTTGATTTTGCTACTCCAAGCATGTCTGCTATCTCTCTGATGGATTTTTTCTTTTTTTTCAGCCTCAGGATGTTCTTTTTCACCTCAATTGAAAGTTCCTTAGACCGCATGTTGTCTGGTCACAGCAACAGCTTCCAAATGCAAAACCACACACCTGTAATCAACCCCAGACCTTTTAACTACTTCATTGATTACAGGTTAACGAGGGAGACGCCTTCAGAGTTAATTGCAGCCCTTAGAGTCCCTTGTCCAATTACTTTTGGTCCCTTGAAAAAGAGGAGGCTATGCATTACAGAGCTATGATTCCTAAACCCTTTCTCCGATTTGGATGTGAAAACTCTCATATTGCAGCTGGGAGTGTGCACTTTCAGCCCATATTATATATATAATTGTATTTCTGAACATGTTTTTGTAAACAGCTAAAATAACAAAACTTGTGTCACTGTCCAAATATTTCTGGACCTAACTGTATGTGTTCATGTCTCCAGTACATGTGAATATGGAAACCACACGTATTGGAAACACGGATAAGTGAAGGGGCCTTATGCTGCTCTCAGTTTAGGTGGCAAAAACCTGGTGACAAATTTTCTTTAAAGGGATTTCCCGAAAAAAAAATGTTTACGGCATGAATGGTTTAACATAAAAAAACAAAACTACGGTGGCTCCAGCTCTTCAGCGGATTAAGCGTAGGCACCTATCTGATAATGTACCCTTCTACCTCCTGGCTGAGGCAGCCATTCACACTGCGCATTTGTTACCTCCAAAAGGAGCATCCATTGCTTCCGGTGCCTGCGCTGTATCTGCAAGGGTGCTGGATGGTGAGTGTGGCATCGTTTTTTATTTTAAGCCTATCCATGCCTTTTCAAAACATTTTTCCTTTGAATTTTGGACAACTGTATTAAATCATCTAGTTTCAACTTAATGCTGTGTACAAGGGACTGCTGATAAGTTTTTGGCTTTACCCAGAAAGAAACGAGATAGGATGATGAAGCTTTACATTTATTCCACATACTCTCCACTGATGTTACACTACTTACATGGGTATTCCAAGTTCTGTAAGCCTAGCAAAAAAGATTTCGGTTGTGCCTCAAACCAGGCATCCGAAATGATGTGAAATTTGGTACCCTTGAGGTGTTTCTTCAGGTTTGGAAACGGATGTTAGTCGGAGGGAGATAGATCTAGTGAATAAGGTGGGTGGTCAACCAGCTGGAAGCCCACAACTCTGCCAGTTTTTCCGTGGTTGCTTGTGCAGTGTGAGCGGAGGCGTTGTTTTGCAGGAACAAGATTCCTTTGGACAGCTTGCTGCGCCTTTTGGCCTTCAGAGCTGCCTTCATGTGGTCCAAAAGTTCAATGTAATACCTTGCATTGATGGTGGAACCCTTTTGAAGGTAGTCCACTAGCAGCACGCCCTCCTTATCCCAGAATACAGACGCCATAACCTTAGCGGCTGTTTTTTTCACCCTGAACTCCTTTGGATGAGGAGAACCACTGTGCCTCCACTCTTTTGACTGCGCCTTGTTTTCAGGGTCATACAAATAAATCCAGGTCTCATCCATAGTGACCAGTCCATCCAGGAAGTTCTTATCAGTCCGGAAACGCTGAGAAATGGACCGGAAAGTTTTCACTCGCATGCTTCTCTGATCTGTTGTCAAACATTTGGGGACCCACTTTGCAGATAGCTTCTTCATGTGCAAATGTTCATGGTTAATGACAAAAACATATTTACAGAAAATCCCCATGATGTCTGCTATTGCCTTAGCTGAAATTAGTCGATTCTCCAGTATGAGGTTGTGCACAGCATCGACGATCTCCGGAACAACAACCACTCTCGGGCGTCCAGGACATTCCTCATCATTGGTGCTGAAGTGGCCTGTTTCAAATTTGGCAACCCAGTTCTTAACTGTGGAATATGAAGGGCTGTAATCCCGCAATGTCTGCAAAATATCACCATGAATATCCTTTGCGGAGTTTCCTTGCAGAAACAAGAATTTTATCACTCCTCCGCTCTCTCTGTGGTAAAAAACGAATCCGTTTTTTGTTTTTTTTTTATGCTGAGAGAGAGACCCCATCATCACCGCACAAACGCCGGCACTATCGCCCCCATCATCACCGCATACGCAGGCACTATCGCCCCCATCACCACCGCACACGCAGGCACTATCGCCCCCATCATCACTGCACAAACGCCGGCACTATCGCCCCCATCACCACCGCACACGCAGGCACTATCGCCCCCATCATCACTGCACAAACGCCGGCACTATCGCCCCCATCATCACTGCACACGCAGGCACTATCGCCCCCATCATCACCGCACAAACGCCGGCACTATCGCCCCCATCATGACCGCACACGCAGGCACTCCCTCACGCATCATCTCCGCACTTCCGCACGCATCATCACCGCACACGCAGGCACTACCGCACGCATCATCACCGCACACCCCTGCACTACTGCACGCATCATCACCGCACACGCAGGCACTCCATCACGCATCATCACCGCACACCCCTGCACTACCGCATGCCCCTGCACTACTGCACGCATCATCACCGCACACGCAGGCACTGCCGCACGCATCATCACCACACACGCAGGCACTCCTGCACGCATCATCACCGCACACGCAGCCACTCCCGCACGCATCATCACCGCACATGCAGGCACTCCCTCACGCATCATCACCGCTCATGCAGGCACTCCCTCACGCATCATCACCGCACACACAGGCACTACCGCACGCAACATCACCGCACACGCAGGCACTACCGCACGAATCATCACCGCACACGCAGGCACTACCGCACGCAACATCACCGCACACGCAGGCACTCCCGCACGCATCATCACCGCACACGCAGGCACTACCACACGCATCATCATCGCACACGCAGGCACTACCGCACGCATCATCACCGCACATGCAGGCCCTCCCTCACGCAACATCACCGCACATGCAGGCACTACCGCACGTAATATCACTGCACGCATCATCACCGCACACCCCTGCACTACCGCACGCATCATCACCACACACACACCTGCACTATCTCAGTGATGTCCCCGCTGACAGCGCGACTCCCTTCAGTTGCTGCGTGGAGCTGATAGTGAGCGGCGGTGTTCTACTGCCGCTCCTGTCAGCTTCATGTAGCAGAGCTGATAGAGTCGTGGGACCTCTGTGGATTATGTCGGACCTGGAGGGGTATTTGGGGATTTTAATAAAATGGTGAAAGAGGGAGTTTTTTTGTCTTTTATTCCAAATAAAGTATTTTTTTGGGTGTATGTGTTTATTTACTTTCACTTACAGGTTAATCATTGGGGGTGTCTCATAAACACCTGCCATGATTAACCCTTATTACCCCGATTGCCACCACACCAGGGCAATTCGGGATGAGCCGGGTAGAGTCCCGGGACTGTCGCATCTAATGGATGCGGCAATTCCGGGCGGCTGCTGGCTGATATTTTTAAGCTTGGGGGCTCCCCATAACAAGGAGCTCCCCATCCTGAGAATACCAGCCTTCAGCCGTGTGGCTTTATCTTGGCTGGTATAAAAATTGGGGGGACCGCATGCCGTTTTTTTAAATTATTTATTTATTTATTTTGCACGATATAGACACGCCCACCGGCGGCTGTGATTGGTTGCAGTGAGACAGCTGTCGCTCAGTGTCGGGGCGTGTCTGACTGCAACCAATCATGGGCGCCGGTGGGCGGGGAAAGCAGTGAATACGAGATTGAATAATGGGCGGCCGGCATTTTCAAATCTGGAGAAGCAGCCAGCAGTGTGACAGCCGTGCAGCGCCGCGCCTGTGATCGTTGAGTGGGTGAGAGTGAGTGAATGTATGAATGAGTCAGTGAGTCAGTGCGTGAGAGAGAGTGATTTTCTGACAAGCAATGAATTTATATCACTTCTGGGCATGCTCAGAAGTAAAAACCTCAAACGCTGGAAGCATGTACCGGATTCGGCGTGCATAGACTTTCATTATGCACCATGCCGCACAGCGCCGCATGCGGCGCTATGCAGTTTTTTTCCCGCTGGCAAAAAAAGTTCCTCTCTGCATCCTGTGCGGCCGCCGGAGTGACTATTTTGCCGCAAACGTCAAAAAACCGGATCAAACGCGAGTACATGCGGCACAATCCGGCGCTAATAAAAGTCTATGAGGAAAAATTGCACCCAACTGCAAAAAAAAACCGGATGCGTTTTTTCTGCAAAGCGCCGGATTGTGCCGCACAGCAAAAACCTGATGTGTGAAAGCAGCCTGAGACTCCGCGATTGTGATTTCCTGCGTGCGTAGAACTTTGTTGCTATAAGCAACAAATACAAAGTTTTGAAAATATATATTAGACACATAAGGCTTTCATGTGATGTAACATTCGTTACAAAAAAAGATTGCAAAGCTAAAGACTTCTAAACAGCCCCTTGTACAATGGTGTTGCTCAGTAGTGCACAAGTATCAATGTGAAGGTCCACCACCGTTAGTAATTTTTGTAAGGTTCGATTCATTTGTGTAAAAAATTAAGCACATTTTCCACTTCTTATCTAAACTATATTTTTTTCTGTCTAAACCTCCAACTCAGACCGATATGTTTCTAGGGTAACAGACTGTAAACAAACTGTGTGGTCTGGTATTGAATTAACTTCCTTCAAACCGTCTACTTTATCATATACTATTCATCTCCACCACTTATGTCAGTAGATGGTCATCACTATATGACGCACAATTTATCATTTTTCTATCAGATAAAGAAGTGTATACGTTCGGTATTGGTCAGTTTGGACAATTAGGACACGGCACTGATATCTTTGAAACAAATTCACCCAAAGTAATAGATACGATGAAGCAGCAAAAGATTCGATCTGTTGCCTGCGGAGAAAACCACTCAGCAGTAATTACAGGTCAGTGAGTCCCAGGCTCGACACCAGCGTCTGCTTGTTTTTGGTATTTGTGCTTTTTCTATTTAATTGTGTTGGAGCTGACTTTATTTCTTTTTACTATAATGATATATTTATATTTGCTGGTTTTATGACATTTTCCAAAACGGTGATAAACGTGCAGAGGTTTTGCATAATCTGTACTTTTTTGCTGCAGTCTGGAAATGGCCAGAAATACTCAGCACAAAAGCTGGCAAATACAGTAAATCCTAAAGCCGTAAATATACAGGCCAAACTGTTGTGGTTCTCCACTGTTCTGTGTCATTTAGCCAGTGGTAAAATCAGGAGTTGACTGCATATTTAAAGGGGTATTCCATTCTCAGTATGTGATGGCATATTGCTGGATAGACTGTCAGTTAAAGATATTGTTCACTATCTGGACAACCCCTATTTAAATAAACTAATCCCCCTTATAAAATGAGAATTAAATATACTCACCTTCTGTACTGGCGCTGTTCCAGCGATGTCACCAAGTTACCCGGGGCTCGCGTGGCATGTCACATGAGCCCTGCAGCCAATCAACAGCCCTATTGGGTTGGTACGCGCTCACTTTCTTTGTCTGGACCTCTGACAAAAGGAGGTAGTGAGAGCGCAGCAAGCTGATTGGCTGCAGGGCTCTTGTGACATAATGTCATGCAAGCCCGGGGAAATCTGGAGCCGATTTTGCTGGAACAGCACCAGTATGGGAGGTGAGTATATGTTATTTTTACTTTATAAGGGGGACTGATTTATTTAAAGGGAGTTATGCTTAGTGCAGGTCTTGAGGGACTGGCGTCAATCTCTGGTTAAAGAAGTTCTCCGGTCATATAATGTTGCTATTGATAAGTCATCCATAACAGATCGGTGCCGATCCAACACTTGACACTCCCACCAATCAGCTGTCATTTACTGCGGCACAGATTGACTGAAGCTCAACAGCACAGCTTTGTTTAGTGTGTAGCGGCCCGTGCCGAGGACTCCAGATCCGCTCCTACTTAAGCATATATTATGTTAAGCCATAATAATAAGCCTGAGGCTACACTGCAAATTTGTCTGTGACACAGGTTGCACTGCCAAAATTCATTGTATGCCACCATTGCAGCATAATGCAAGTGAATTGGGGGGATTGCAACCCGCAAGGCACCATGACAAGCAATTCACAATAAGTTGGAAACAGTTGGAATTTTTGCTGCTTGCTGTCACATGCCTTGTAGGTTGCAGTGCGGCTCTATTCACTTGGTTGCTTTGGCCCCAATACAATACAAGTAGCCCCAGTCTTATTGGTTCTTGGATGATCAATGTCAATAGGTAAATAGTATTTTGTTTAAAAAAAATGAACAGCATGCACCATTTTCTGCGCAGAATTTCGATTCGTTATTTGGATGTCATTTTCAAAACCCGTTTTATGTGTCCTGTACCATAATTTGGTTTCCAAACATTACTGGAGAGGCACTACTAGACATGGAGGGCACTGTGCATGTGTATATGTTTGCATATATATATATATATATATCTGGCAAAAATTAATAGACCGCTGCAAAATTGTCAGTTTTTCTGATTTTTGTCTTTATAGGTATATTTTTGAGCAAAATGTAGACTGTTCTTTTAGTCTATAAAATACTGACAACGTCTCTATATTTCCATGCAATCAATTTTGTATTTATTTTCTGAAAATGAGAAATGGTCAAAATAACAAAACAATGCATTGCTTTCACACCTTAAATAACGCAAAGAAAACAAGTTATAATCATTTGGAGACAACAATACTAATGTTTTCACTCAGGAAGAGTTCAGAAATCAATATTTTGTGAAATAACCATGATTTTAATCACAGCTTTCATGCGTCTTGGCATGCTTTCCACCAGTCTTTCACACTGCTTTTGGGTGACTTTATGACACTCCTGGTACTAAAATTTAAGCAGTTCTTTTTTGTTTGATGGCTTGTAACTATCCATCTTCCTCTTGATTACATTCCAGAGGTTTTCAATGGGGTTCAGGTCTGGAGATTGGGCTGGCCATGACAGAGTTTTGATGTGGTGGTCCTTCATCCACACATTGATTGACCTAGCTGTGTGGCATGGCACATTGTCCTGCTGGAAAAATCAGTCCTCAGAATTGGGGAACATTACCTGAGCAGAAGGAAGCAACTGTTTTTCCAGGATAACCTTGTATGCGGCTTGATTCATATGTCCTTCATAAAGTTTAATCTGCTGAATTCCAGCCTTGCTGAAGCATCCCCAGATCATCACCGATCCTCCACCAAATTTCACAGTGGGTGCAAGACACTGACTTGTACGCCTCTCCAGATCTCCGTCTAACCATTAGACGACCAGGTGTTGGCCAAAGCTGAAAATTAGACTCATCAGAGAAGAATACCTTACTCCAATCCTCTATGGTCCAATCCATATGGTCTCTGGCAAACTTCAGCCTTGCTCTCCTTTGCTTCTCATTGATGAAAGGCTTTCAGGTTTTTTCTAACTTTACATGACTTGAGCCCTGCCTCTAGGAGCCTGCTATGAACTCTTCTTGCCGTGCACTTCACCCCAGCTGCCATTTGCCATTCCTTTTGTAGGTCACTTGATGTCATCCTGCAGTTGCTGAATGACATTCGAATAAGATGACGATCACACCGGTCAGTGGAGAGTCCCTTTCGCCCTCTGCTGGTCTGTAGCTTTGTTGTCCCCAATGATTGCTGCTTGACCTAGTTGTAATGGACTGCCGTCTTAGAAATTTTAAGGATGAAGGCAACATCACGCTCACTGAATCCCTTTGCTAGTAAGCCAGTATTGAGCCCTTCTTTTTCTCACTCAAGACTTTTCTTTTCATGGTTAAAAGTTATTTTTTTCATTCCTATTACCTTTGGGACATTATTAGCACTTGTTTTGACATCGAGGTTGTGCTATTGCAAGAGCTCTGTGAAGACCACAGCAGTGTTTTTCATACTTTCCCTCGTTAAATAAGATTTGGTTCAGGTGATCACCTAATCAGAAGCACATTAAGTAGAATGAGGTGTACTCTGGTTGGAATTTAACTGGAACCGAATGGATGTCAGACATGTAGAGAAGCTGATTTTTATAAAACTGTGCAGTGGTCTCTTAATTTTTGCCTATATATATATATATATATATATATATATATATATATATATATATATATATACATATACATATACATATATAATGTAAAAAATATCCATACCCCATAAACTTTTCCATATTATTTCATGTTACACCCACAAACTTAAGTGTATATTATTGGGATTTTATATGATATACCAACATAAAGTAGTATTTGTGAGGTGTAAAGGAAATAATACATGGTTTTCTGTTTTAATAATATAAATTTGAAAATTCTGAAGTGAATTTGTATTTAACTACCTGTATCTTCTTACCACTAAATAAAATCCTTAGTGACTAATTGACCAATTGCCTCCAGAAGTCACCTAATTAGTAAATTGAGTTCACCTGTGTGTAATTTATTCTCAGTATCTGCAGCTGATCAGTGAAGTTCTCAGAGGTTTCTTTGTGAATTAGGGATAACATAGTATAATGAAAACCAAGGAACACACCAGACAGGTCCAGTATAAAGTTGTGGAGAAGAGTAAACCAGGGTTAGGTTATAAAAAAAAAAATAAATAAAATACTCAAGTTCTAAACATCTCGTGTATCACTGTTCAATCCATCATCCAAAAGTGGAAGTATGGCACAACTGCAAACCTGCCAAGACATGGTCGTCCACCTAAACTGACATCCCAAGCAAGGAGAGCAGTGAAGCATTGAAGAGGCCCCTGGTCATTTTGAAGGAGCTGCAAAGATTCACAGCTCAGGTGGGAGAAGCTGTTCACAAGATGACTATTAAATAAATCTGGTCTTTTTAGAAGAGTGCCGAGAAGAAAGCCATTTTTGAAAGCAAGATATAAGAAGTCCTGTTTGCAGATTGCAAAAAGCCATATATAGGCCACAGCTAGCATGTGGCAGAAGGTGCTCTGGTCAGATGAGACCAAAGTAGTACTTTTTTGGGCTAAATGCAAAATGCTATGTATGGAGGAAAACGAACACTGCACATCACCCGATAAACGCTAGCTCTACCATCAAACATGGTGGCGGCAGTATCATGTTGTGGGGATGTTTTTCTCCAACAGGGACAGGATTGATGGGAAGTTGGATGGAACTAAATACAGAGCAATCCTGGAGGAAAACCTGTTAGAGATTGTAAAAATAAAGTTAGGACTGAGACGTAGCTTCACCTTCCAACAAGATAATGACCCTAAACATACTGCCAGTTACATGGTTTAAATGAAAGCATATTCATGTGTGTGAATGGCCCAGTCAAACTCCAGACCTAAATCCCATTGGGAATCTGTGGTAAGACTTGAAAATTGCTCTTCACGGACGCTCTACATCCAATCTTACTGAGCTAGAGATAGTTTGCAAAGAATGGACAAAAATGGCAGATGTGAAAATCCGGCAGAGACCTACCCAAAAGACTTGCAGCAGTAATTTTAGCGAAAGGTGGTCATACAACGTATTGATTCCTGCATGTCACAATTTTCAGATTTATATTTTTAGAATGTTTAGCAGACCATGTATCATTTCCTTTATACTTCACAAACCCTTGCTATGTTGCATATATCACATAAAATACCAATAAAATACATTTAAGTTTTTGGGTGTGATGTGATAAAATGTGGAAACATTCACCAGGTATGAATACTTTATCCAGGCACTGTACAACGACAATGTACACAGGTTATAAAAATGTCCATTTTATCTGCTTTTTCCAAGTTCTAACATGTTTTATATGTTTGTTCTGTAGACAAAGGCCTACTTTATACCTTTGGTGATGGACGATATGGAAAACTTGGCTTAGGGGAAGAGAATTTTACTAATCAGTTTTCTCCCACACTTTGTAAGAACTTTTTGCAGTTCACCATTCAGTCGGTAAGTAATCCTGTCTCTCGTAGGTTTCTCTAATGAGAGCGTGTTATAGCACATGTCACTTCAGCTGTGTCTTCATGCCTTTTATTTTAACAACATCCACTTTAAGGCTCGGTTCACACCACAGTGTAGAAAATTGGCTGATTTTCATTGAGAAAAGTGGTACAATTTCTTTCTCACTTTTTGTCCGTGTGCAGTGAGTATACAATCCGTTTTTTTACAGTAGCAGATATATATAATATATATATAATATGGGTGAGTCTTATCTGATGTCAGAGTTATGAAGTATACTATGCAAAGGCAGTTACTGCACCAAAGCGTGCAATACCTTATAGCCGGGTTTATAGGTCAGCTTCAACAACAGGAAGATGAAAAATCGACCGCAAACAGCTGCTATGCCAAACAATTTCTTTTTTATTCAAGCGTTCTTTTCATCGGTGCAGATAAAAATGCGGGAGGTGACTAGGATGCGAGTCCCTCCAAAGGACGACGGCCGTTTCGTCTGTAAGTCAGACTTCTACGGGTCCACGTCGGGGAATGGCCGCACGCACCTTATAAAGGGGAGTGCATCCAGGCCACATCACCGCACATTAAAAACAGAGGAATGCACACATGATAGTGATTAACATAAGTGCAGACAACACATCCCATTTAAAACATGGTCATACAATCAATGTGACACACATTTCAAAAACAAACATGAAAACAGGGGGAAAAAAAGGAAAAAATTCACCTGAAAGGTACAGAGGCATTTATCAATGTCATATCAATACATAACCCATTATGTTCATATTATTCTTTTTAATGACATAACCACTCATTTATCAAAAGATCCAAAATGAATCCATCACTCGAAAATAATTTGCAAAAAATCAGTTTTATGCAAGCCGGTATTATAAGAATACCGCTAGGTCGTTACGGTCATTCAAACCCAGGTTTCCCTGCGCTCCAAATTTTATTATCATACTTGCTTCTTTACGTAGCAATAACTTATGGAGATCGCCCCCTTGTGGAGGCAGGGAAACCTGGACTAGTCCTGCAAAGCGCAAGATGTTGGGATTACCTTCATGTGCTGTGCGAATGTGTTCTATTAGCCTAGGAGAACCTTTACCTGTGGAAATCGATTTATAGTGCTCCCTAAAGCGTATGTACATGCACCTTATTGTCTTCCCTATATAAAATCTTCCACAGGGGCATACAATCACATAAACCACATACTTTGTCTTGCAGGAAATAAACTGCCTGACCTGGTGAGAAAAGGAACCAATTTGAAGAGATGTACCAGTGAGATGTAAGGCGCAAAACTTGCAGTGACCGCAGCGAAAATTCCCAACGGGCGAACATTTCTCGAGCCATGTGGACTGACAGGTCACCCTGTTTTTCACCAGCAGATCTCTCAAATTATTACACCGTCTATAAGAGACTAGGGGTCCTGCATCTGTCATACTCTTTAGATCCGGGTCGTTGGCAAGGATATGCCAATTCTTTTTTATGGCTTTTTTTATTACTCCATCTAAGGGGCCAAACCTAAAACTGAACATAAACCTATTTACGGCATTGTTCGTTTTTCTCACCTTTTTTGCCTTTGCCTGACTATGTGACAATTTTCCAATACCAGAAGATTGGCTGACCCATAGATTTTCAGAACTCTCAGAACACGCCTTCTCATACGCAGAATCAATTAATGTACTAGGGTAACCCCGTGCCAATAACCTTGATCTTAAATCCCCAGCTTGTTCTTCAAAAATCTCTTTTACATTATTGATCCTCCTTAGTCTCAAAAACTGAGAGTAGGGTAAAGCTACTTTAGTATGAGTGGGGTGGGCACTCTGAAAGTGCAGTAACGAGTTAGAGGCAGTTGGTTTCCTATACATCCTTGTCAATATTAACCCTTCTTTCACTTCTACCTCTATATCCAAAAATGTTATAACGTTGCCTCCAAAACATGATGTAAACGACATATTCATGGTGTTTGTACTATTAAGGTAGGTGACAAAACCTGTGAACTCCTCCTCTGTACCATCCCACACCATGAATATGTCGTCCACATATCTGAGGAACAACTTCACGTGCTTGAGAAATGGGTTTGTGCTAACGAAAACGTATACGCTCTCAAAAAAACCCAAAAAAATATTAGCCATAGCGCACGATACGGGGGTACCCATTGCAGTACCCCCGCACTGGACGTACCATTTATCCAGGAACATGAATGCGTTTTTTGAAAGCACAAAATTCAAAGCTTCACCTACAAAATCGCAATACAACTGCGTTTTTCCACTGCGAGCCACTGTCTCCCTCACTGCCTGTACACCCAGGTTCTGGGGTATCCGTGTATACAGGCTTTCCACATCGATGGACACAAGATTAAACCCCTCCTGCCAATCAAAACCTCTCAACAAAGATATAAAATCGTTACTATCCTTCACATAGGAAGGGATTCTTTCCATCAGAGGCCTCAATAACCAATCAAGATAGTGGGACAACGGCTCAGTTAACGAACCGATGCCAGCCACTATCGGGCGGCCAGGGGGGTTGACACTATCTTTGTGTATCTTAGGTATAGCATACCAATGGGGTTTTGTGGGAAATTCTGGAATTAATTTTTCGACCTGAGTGCTAGTGAGAAAACCGAGTGTTACATATCTCCCCAATAAGCGTGTTAATTGCTTCTTATACTCAGTAATGGGGTTAGATTGTAAGGGAGTGTATGTATCACGATCCTGCAGATGCCTTAAGCATTCTTTAATATAAGCGGTGCACGTTAACAACACAATATTACCGCCTTTATCCGCTTGGCGGAATACTGTGTCATTCCACGTGCGCATTATTTTTACCGCTGCCGCTTCTCCCTCATTAAGATTATTATCCATTTTGGGATATAGCAATGCCTCCACATCCTTGACAACTGCTTCCTGAAACACATCAATTAAATTACCATGGGCCACCGGGGGGAAAAAATTAGATTTCACCCCCTTAGTGAATCTACCACATTCATTAGTGTCACCACCTGGGTCAAAAGGCTTTTCGCCCTCGGGGTCATTCAGACTCAACAGCAAACCAGCGGCCTGGGTTACAGTGGAGTCAAAAGCCCCCGTGATATCCCAATCGCACCCCTCAGTTGTGCAAGGTTGGTGACCCTCAGGGACTATAGTCGAAGTGGTCGACGTCTGGTGAAAAAACTTATGCAAGTGCATTTTCCTTGTGGCTTTATATAAATCAATTCTGAATTCAGAAAAATCAAACTCTTCTGGCACGCAAAAATTTAAACCTCTAGATAGGACGGCTACCATATCATCGGTCAACACATGTTCAGACAGGTTAACAACATTATTGGCAGAAGGAGAGAGAGAGGGTGACAAATATTCTAATTCTTCCATGAGACAAATTTTCTCTTGTGACCTCTTCCCCTTGTGCCTCTTCCTGCCCCCCCTACGGATGCGTTTCCTAAAGGGGCAGGATTTGGCCCAACTTGAGGGGTCACCGTTCTAGAGGGGCCTGGAACCACATCCTCAGAGCCACTGGACTCCGATTCAGTGGTCCAGTACCCTCTTTCCTGGTTACCCAATTTTTTGTTTTTTATATAAGGTTTTCTTTTATAATTTTTAGTGCGATCTTTTGTCCAACAGAAAATTTGTCCCATTTCGTAATCTTTTTTATCTCTCATAAACTTTTCTCTTTTTTTAATTTTAATCTCTGTCTGAGTGTCAATCAATTTTTTGTCCAAATTCTGTATGAATGTTAACCATACACCCTCAGTGACACGTGAACGAGTGTCTTTTTTCAAAACGTCCAGCTGTATGTTCAGAGCTGAATATTCCTCCTCATTTTTCTTCAAGACCAGCTGTAGCAGCCTCATGGAACAATCATGCTGAATGCTCTCCCATTCTTTAGTAAAGTTTTTATCATCTTGAAAATGGGACAATGTTTTTATCACTCGGAGGCCCCTAGGGACCCTGCCGCAATCAACATAAGACTGTAACGACTTTATAGTCCAAAATAGACGCACCTCTCTGTCAGAGAGGGAATATATCTTATTTTCGAGTGTTTTAATGCCAAGTACCTCAGTGTCCTTTTTTAGATTGCATTCCTCGAAAAAGGAAGCCGCATCGATCCTCCCCGCCTGTACACCTGGAACGTCCACAGAACTTGCGCTTTCATTGTCCATCAGTTCCATCGTGGCCACCGCAAATGTGATAAAACACACAGTCTCTTGCGAACTTTGGTACTGAGCCCGGCAACAGCGTGCAAAAAAGACTCCAGAAAAGAATCCAAATATACTGTAGCAACAAGTGAACAAGTCCTGCACCGCCTGCCCTCAGATTACCTCCAAGTTCAGTGGCTCACGTGCTGATGACTGCCATGTAGCGCTGGTTTGCAGGCGCAGCGTGCTGGTCGGTATTGAGCAGCTAGGAGATCCAACAACAGGAAGATGAAAAATCGACCGCAAACAGCTGCTATGCCAAACAATTTCTTTTTTATTCAAGCGTTCTTTTCATCGGTGCAAATACAAATGCGGGAGGTGACTAGGATGCGAGTCCCTCCAAAGGACGACGGCCGTTTCGTCTGTAAGTCAGACCTCTAACTCGTTACTGCACTTTCAGAGTGCCCACCCCACTCATACTAAAGTAGCTTTACCCTACTCTCAGTTTTTGAGACTAAGGAGGATCAATAATGTAAAAGAGATTTTTGAAGAACAAGCTGGGGATTTAAGATCAAGGTTATTGGCACGGGGTTACCCTAGTACATTAATTGATTCTGCGTATGAGAAGGCGTGTTCTGAGAGTTCTGAAAATCTATGGGTCAGCCAATCTTCTGGTATTGGAAAATTGTCACATAGTCAGGCAAAGGCAAAAAAGGTGAGAAAAACGAACAATGCCGTAAATAGGTTTATGTTCAGTTTTAGGTTTGGCCCCTTAGATGGAGTAATAAAAAAAGCCATAAAAAAGAATTGGCATATCCTTGCCAACGACCCGGATCTAAAGAGTATGACAGATGCAGGACCCCTAGTCTCTTATAGACGGTGTAATAATTTGAGAGATCTGCTGGTGAAAAACAGGGTGACCTGTCAGTCCACATGGCTCGAGAAATGTTCGCCCGTTGGGAATTTTCGCTGCGGTCACTGCAAGTTTTGCGCCTTACATCTCACTGGTACATCTCTTCAAATTGGTTCCTTTTCTCACCAGGTCAGGCAGTTTATTTCCTGCAAGACGAAGTATGTGGTTTATGTGATTGTATGCCCCTGTGGAAGATTTTATATAGGGAAGACAATAAGGTGCATGTACATACGCTTTAGGGAGCACTATAAATCGATTTCCACAGGTAAAGGTTCTCCTAGGCTAATAGAACACATTCGCACAGCACATGAAGGTAATCCCAACATCTTGCGCTTTGCAGGACTAGTCCAGGTTTCCCTGCCTCCACAAGGGGGCGATCTCCATAAGTTATTGCTACGTAAAGAAGCAAGTATGATAATAAAATTTGGAGCGCAGGGAAACCTGGGTTTGAATGACCGTAACGACCTAGCGGTATTCTTATAATACCGGCTTGCATAAAACTGATTTTTTGCAAATTATTTTCGAGTGATGGATTCATTTTGGATCTTTTGATAAATGAGTGGTTATGTCATTAAAAAGAATAATATGAACATAATGGGTTATGTATTGATATGACATTGATAAATGCCTCTGTACCTTTCAGGTGAATTTTTTCCTTTTTTTTCCCCTGTTTTCATGTTTGTTTTTGAAATGTGTGTCACATTGATTGTATGACCATGTTTTAAATGGGATGTGTTGTCTGCACTTATGTTAATCACTATCATGTGTGCATTCCTCTGTTTTTAATGTGCGGTGATGTGGCCTGGATGCACTCCCCTTTATAAGGTGCGTGCGGCCATTCCCCGACGTGGACCCGTAGAAGTCTGACTTACAGACGAAACGGCCGTCGTCCTTTGGAGGGACTCGCATCCTAGTCACCTCCCGCATTTTTATCTGCACCGATGAAAAGAACGCTTGAATAAAAAAGAAATTGTTTGGCATAGCAGCTGTTTGCGGTTGATTTTTCATCTTCCTGTTGTTGGATCTCCTAGCTGCTCAATACCGACCAGCACGCTGCGCCTGCAAACCAGCGCTACATGGCAGTCATCAGCACGTGAGCCACTGAACTTGGAGGTAATCTGAGGGCAGGCGGTGCAGGACTTGTTCACTTGTTGCTACATTATAGGTCAGCTTCAGTCCTCCGGAAAGAAGATCCAAGCCAATGTCCAGGCAGCAGGAATCTACGTCTAATTGGACCCGTAGAAGCACAAGGACGTGCGAAATGGCCGTTGTCCATTAGGGGGCCTGCACCCGGTTCTCTCCCCGCTACTTTTAACTGCACGTGATATTAGAATAAAGCACTTTGGAAAATTGGATGGTGTCTGCCGTAGATTCCTGCTTCCTGGACATTGATTTCAGAGTTATATTGCAGCAAGTTGCGATTCTTTTCAGACAGATTTTGGCAGTGAACAAAATCCGTCATCTGCATTGCCTCATTGAATAACATGGATCAGTATGCTATCCGATAAAAAACCATATAGCAAATGTCCGATTTATAATGTTGTCTGAAGGAGCCCTAAAGGAATCTGTCGCCAGGTTGTTGCCTGCTTATCTGAAAGCATCATTATGTAGAGACAGAGACAGTGATTCCAGCAAAGCCCACTTATTGGGCTACTTGCTGTAGTTTTCATAATCTCCTGCTGATAAAACAGTGATTTTATCAGTAGAGGACTAGGATAATCCTCCATATGCATTAACTCTGTATAATCCAACTCGCACCACTGACTGAAAGCTTCCTGCCTTTGCAGAGTGTACACAGAAGACTGCCAATCAGTGATGTGTGGGTGGGGTTATAGGGTTATACAGAACTCAGTATTCAGAGAACTGATAGATCTACAGCTGAGAAAACAGTGATTTTATCAAAACTGCAGCAAGCAGTCCAGGTTGTGACCCATCGCTGGATTCAGGATCTCTACCCCTGCATCATGCTGGTCTCAGATGGAGTATTACGTTTTGACGACTGATTCTCTGTAAGACTGTGATTACATAAAACCAAGCACATTACATTGCTATAGACTGAAGAATGGTTTGTTTAACCCCATAGCGACGGCCTAACGTCTCAAGACGTCGGAAAAACAGGGTACTTATTCTGTTCCGACGTCTTGAGACGTCAGGCCGGAAAAAGCTTGTAGCGCCCCCCAGTGACGAAAAATCTCGGGGGTTTCAGCTACCGGAGGTAGCTGAGACCCCCAAGATTATCAATCGGGGTGTTTTTTTGGACCCCGTTAATGCGATTGCCGGTATACACCGTATACCGGCGACAACATTAAAAAAAATAAATGGCCGGTAAAATTGATTTATGTCTCATCTGACGTGATCAAACATGTCAGATGAGAAATAAATATGAGCCCTTAGTGCCCCCAAAGCCCCCGGTACCGGAGAGTCCCCCCACCACCCCTACCCCCCCTCCGGAAAATCCAAGATGGCGCCGACGCGCGGTGAAAACTCCCGCCGCCGCCGGCTCTGCATTCATTTCCCTCCGATCTGAAATGATCAAACATTTCAGATCGGAGGGAAATGTCCTCCCCCTGACCTCTCCTCCGGTACACCGGAGATCTCTGGTCCCCGGAGCCCCCTCCGGTTCTCCAGAGCCGCCTCCCCCCTCCTCCCTCCGGAGCGTGGAAGATGGCGGCCGCATTCATCCTGCTCTTTCTGCCGCATGTGACACGTCACATGCGGCAGAAAGTTGTCCCCAGGTCCCCCCGTCACCCCCCGTCACCCCCCCCAGCCCCCGGTCATACGTTACCTGGCTGCTGGTGCTCCGGCCCCGCGATCACGCCGCCTCCTTCTTGAAAGCTGGCGGCGCATGCGCAGACAGCGGCTGTCAGCTGGATCCCTGCAAGCAGGGATGCTGACGTCGCTACTGCACAGGCTGCTCCACTGTGGACCGGGGGAGGGTGAGTGCGGTAATCTGCAGCCACACTCCTCACATGGAGAGACTGCTGTTCTAGAAAATGGGGGGTACGTTCTGTGAGCGTGCCCCTCATATTCTAGAATGAGGTTACTGCAGGTCACTCTGCCCTAGGTTGGACCGGGGCAGTGTGAGTGCAGTTTTCTCACATTACTGCACCCACACTGCTCATGGAGAGCTTGCTCTTCCAGAAAATGGGGGATACATTCCCTGAACGTGCCCCCCATATTCTAGAAGATCCAGAGTCGGCGTGGGACCTCCATTAATAATGGGACATTACAGCTGGTATCAACCCCATATATTACCCCGTCTGCCACCGCACCAGGGCGCGGGATGAGCTGGAGCGAAGCGCCAGGATTGGCGCATCTAATAGATGCGCCACTTCTGGGGCGGCTGCGGCCTGCTATTTTTAGGCTGGGAAGAGTCCAATAACCATGGCTCTTCCCACCCTGAGAATACCAGAACCCAGCTGTCTGCTTCACCTTGGCTGGTGATCTAATTTGGGGGGGACCCCACGTTTTTTTTTTTTAAAAAACGCCTGGGGAGCCCTCCAAATTGATCACCAGCCAAGGTGAAGCTGTCAGCTGTGGTTTGCAGGCTACAGCTGTCTGCTTTACCCTAGCTGGCTATCAAAAATAGGGGGGACCCCACGTCGTTTATTTTAATTATTAATTTTTTGGGGGGCTAAATACAAGGCTAGGCACCCTTTAGTGCCACATGAAAGGCACTAAAGGGCACCAGCTTAGAATATGCAGGGGGTGGGACGTTATATTTGTTTGACATCTATCCATTCATCCATTGTAGCATTTTAGGCTGTGCGCCCACAATCGGGATTTGCAGCGTTTTGGGCGCAGAGTGTTTTCCCTGCGTCCATAGCGCTGCGTTGTGCTGTAGAAGCACAGTGGAAGGATTTTTAGAAATCCCGTGCCCACTGTGCTTCTCTTCTCCGCAGCATAAACCGACCTGTGGTGCAGCTTCCCGAGCCTCAGCATGTCAATTTATGCTGCGGAGATGAGTGTTCTCTGCAGGTAGCATAGAGCTCCACAGCAGCCTGAACCCAAATCGTGGGCATGGGCAGCTGCATTCTCTCGTGGACAACACTCACATCTCTGCAGGAGGCTGACACTGTGTACTAGACGCCGTGTCGCTGGATCATGGCCACATAGCCTAAAAGTGAGAAATTTGTTGCTACAGCAACATTTTTGTGAAGTACCTGTGGATTCAAAATGCTTACTATACTCCTGAATAAAATCCAGTTTCCAAAATGGAGTCACTTGTGGGGGGTTTCTAATGTATAGGTACCCAAGAGGCCCTGCAAATGTGACATGGTGCCCGCAATTTATCTCAACTTTTCCAGAATTCAAATGGTACCCCTTCCATTCCAAGCCCTCCCATTTATCCAAACAGAGGTTTTTGGCCACATGTGGGGTATCCCTGTGCTCATAAGACATTGGATAACAACCTGTTGGGTCCACGGTTTGTTGTTGTCTCTTGAAAAAGTGAGAAATTTGATGCTGAAGCAACATTTTTGTGAAAAAAATGAAAATTTTCAATATGGCAACCTAAGTTTATCAAATTCTGTGAAGTATTCGTGGATTCAAACTGCTCACTATACACCTAGATAAAAGCCTTGAGGTGTCTTGTTTCCAGAATGGAGTCACTTGTGGGGGACAGCCACTGTTTAGGCACCTCAGGGGCTCTCCAAATGCAACCTGGCATCCGCTATTGATTCCAGCCAATTTTGCAGTCAAATGGCACTCCTTCCCTTCCGAGCCCTCCTGTGCACCCAAACAGTTGATTTCCACCACATATAAGGTATCGCCAAACTCAGGAGAAATTGCACAATAAATGTTTTGCTGAATTTTTTCCTTTTACTCTTGTAAAAAAAAAAGCTACCTGGTTGAAATAACAATTTTGTGGTAAAATTTTATTTTTTTTTTTTCATGGCTCAACGTTATAAAATTCTGTGAAGCACCTGGGGGTTCAGGGTACTCACCAAACATCTAGATAAATTCCTTGAGGGGCCTAGTTTCCAAAATGGGGTCACTTGTGCGGGGTTTCTGCTGTTTAGGTACCTTAGGGGTCCTCCAAATGTGACATGGTGCCCGCAATCTTTTTCAGCCAAATTTCCTTTCCAAAATTCAAATATTGCTCCTTTCGTTCCAAGCCCTCCCATTTGTCCAAACAAAGGTTTCAGACCACATGTGAGGTATCACCGCGCTCATAAAAAAGTGGTTAACAAACCTTGAGGTCAAATTTTTGGAATTACCTCTTGAAAAAGTGAGAAAATTGATGCTAAAGCAACATTTTTGAGAAAATTATTAAAATTTTCAATATGACAACGTAACGTTAACAAAATCTGTGAAGTACCTGTGGATCTAAAATGCTCACTATACCCCTAGATAGAAGCCTTGAGGGGTCTAGTTTCCAAAATGGTGTCACTTGTGAGGGATTTCTTCTGTTTAGGTACCTTAGCGGACCTGTAAATGCAACATGGTGCCCGCAATCTATTTCAGCCAAATTTGCTTTCCAAAATTCAAATATTGCTCCTTCTGTTCCGAGCCCTCCCATTTGTCCAAACAGAGGTTTCTGACCACATGTGGGGTATCGGCGTGCTCATAAGAAAGTGGGGAACAAGTTTTGGGGTCCATTTTGTTGTGTTATTTCTTCTAAAAGTGAATAAATTTGGGTTAGAGCAACATTTTTAGGTAAAATTTAATTTTTGCTTTTTTTCATTCCACATTGCTTTTGTTCATGTGAAGCACCTGAAGGGTTGATAAACTTCTTGAATGTGGTTTTGAGTACTTTGGGGGGTGCAGTTTTTATAATGGTGTCACTTTTGGGTATTTTCTGTCATCTAGGCCTCTCAAAGTCACTTCAAATGTGATGTGGTCCCTAAAAAAATGGTTTTGTAAATTTTGATGTAAAAATGAGAAATCGCTGATAAACTTTGAACCCCTCTAACTTCCTAACGAAAAAAAATTTTGTTTCCAAAATTGTGCTGATGTAAAGTAGATAAGTGGGAAATGTTATTTATTAACTATTTTGTGTCACAGAAATCTCTGGTTTAACGGTATAAAAATTCAAAAGTTGAAAATTGCAAAATTTTCAAAATTTTTGCCAATATTCAATTTTTTTCATAAATAAACACAAAAAATATTGTCCTAAATTTGGTACTAACATGAAGTCCAATATGTGACGAAAAAACAATCTCAGAATCACCGGGATCCGTTGAAGCGTTCTAGAGTTATAACCTCATGAAGTGACACTGGTCAGAATTGCAAAATTTGGTCTGGTCATTAAGGTGAAAATTAGCTCCGTCACTAAAGGGTTAAGATTCCCAGAGACTCTTTACAGGAGTCATAAGACGCCTCTCACTTTTGCATGGGGAGGTGACGTGCACTAATGATGTCAGGTCTGCACATTGCTGCTGGTATTGCGCAATTCTAATAAGTAGGGCTGTACATGGTACCAGTCATACACGCATCCTGGCAGGTATGTGCAGTCCTCTCAGGAGGGGGGGGAAGTGCCGGATAACCATTTCAAATAGCCATTTGTAAAGGGTCTGTTCGGTTGTCATAATATTTACAAGGTAAAATATCTGTCTTTTTCTCCATTCTATTGATTTTTTTAACCCATTGACAGTCATTGATAGATACATTATGTTTGTCAGGATCAGTGCTAGTTATTGCTGTGTAATGGATATATCTGTCATGATACTGCGTAAGGAACTATAGCAGATGTGCTCACTTTTTACATTCTCTCACCCCCCCACCTCTTCAAATTAATAAGTTATTTAGTTGTACTCCAGAATGGTGAAAATAGATCCTGCAAAAAAGAAGCCCTTGTACAAATAAATCAATCACTCTTGTTATGTATCCGTAAGAAACGGTCGGAATATCCGTGGTTCGTGTGCCATCCGTATTTTTTCTCACACCCATTGACAAGTATCGTTCAATATATGTGGCCATACGACCAGGGCTGTGGAGTCGGAGCTCATTTTGGTGGAGTCGGAGTCAGTATAAAATGCACCGACTCAGACTCCTAAAATATATAATAAATTGGGGACAGTAGTGCAATGCAGAATGTACTGAATATTTTTTCATAAGAATTTGGGAAAGTTGTGAAATGTCCTATAAATGGCTGTTCTATTCCTGATCTAAGGCTACATTCACACACAGCGTTTTTGCTGCGTTTTTTTAGGATACGTTTGTCAGCTGCAAAAGCAGATCAGCTTTTTAAAAAAAGCATCACCTGAAAGGTTTTTGAGCTCATAAATAATGCTTTCAATAGCAAAAGCAGATTAGAAAAACGCCACACAAACTGACTGCTCATTCTTTGTTAGGATCTGTTTTTGAGCACAAAAACGGATCCTCACAAAACGCTGTGTCTGAATGTCCTATCTTGAAACCCATTGCCTTTGCTGGGAGGCCCAGAGTCACTGCATTTCACTGAATTATTTTGCCATCAATGTTCGATATGTTTGTGACAAGAAAGAACTTGTTAGCAAGACACTGGCAGTAAAAGATACTAAAGCTCATCACAGCAGCCAGTTTCTCCAGGCCTTAGTGGAAAAAATTCTGCAAGATTACAAACTCAAAAAAGAACAGGTTCTTCCTATTGTAACGGACAATGCTTCAAACATGATAAGTACAATTAAACTTATGAATGAGAGTAATGAACAACAGCTAGGAGAAGATTTAGGATTTAGCATGTGTGAGATGGAGCCACAGCGCTGTTCATGTAACTGAGGAACAAACAGATATTACAACAGAAGAACAGCAAAATGATACTTTAGGATTAGATAATCTTGTTGAAGCTGCTTCGAAACACTTTCATATTCATCACATGCGCTGTGTTGTGCATGCGCTGCAGCTGGCAATAAGAGAGAGTCTGCAAGAGGGAACCCGATTTCACACATCCGGCTTTTCGCGACTTTGGCGGATGCGGCGCACTCCAATACAGTGTATACAGTACAGTAGCAGCGCGACAAACGCCGGTCACATGCTGTCATGTGACCCAGAAGTTGCGGCGCTGCCACTGTACTGTATCGTACTCTACTGGCGTGCGCCGCATCCGCCAAACCAGCGAAAAGCCGGATGTGTGACACTGGGCGGGTATGCTGGAAATCTGATTGGAAAAGTGAGGAAATTGGTTATTGCCACCAGAGCCCCTAAAATTGATTCCATCTTGAAGAGACGTGTTGGGAAAGGGGCAATTGTTGATCAAGCCACTCGGTGAGGCAGCACTTATTTAATGGCTGAGCGATTAATTGCTTGAACTAAAATCATTTCTTATAGATATGGTGAACCCTCAAGTAACCTTAAATGAAGGTCAATGGACACAGGTGGCTGAATTGAAGGAATTGTTTAATCACCCATTTACCGTGACTAAAAAATTACAAGCTGAGGATTTAAGTCCTGGCATTTTCATAAGGGAGTGGAAGAACTTTGCCTGCCCCAAAGAGGAGGTTTAATCCCAGATGGCATTTCTGCTTCAATGAAATGGAGAGAGACACAGCTATTAGAAAATAAAATTCTTCTGGCAGCTGTTTATGTGGACCCAAGTCATCGTATACTGCTTGATGATCAACCGCTTACTAAAGGAAAAGAAGCTCTGACTGAGGTAGCAGTTAGGATGAGCAGCTACAAGACTACCAGGCGCAAGAGGACTTGGGTTCTGACAGTGCTACTGCTGCCATATCTTCATCCTCACCAGTTGAGGAGTTTAACTTTGACAAGTATTTGGATGAGATGGAGCAGGCAAAGGGTTGCCGCAAGGAAAAAGATTTCACTCCGTCTCCTATAGCAGCAGATTAACCAGATTTCAGTAAAATATTTCACTTGCTCTCAAAGAAATAGAAAAATTCAACCGTTCATCAAAACTGACTGTCCATGAGGCAATTCCTAAATACCCGGAAATTGATAGAGATGTTGCCCATGTGGTTACGGCTTTGCCTCCAACCCAAGTTAGTATAGAGAGGTTGTTCTCTAGCCTTAAAATTATTAGGTCAGATTTTAGGTCATCTGCGAAGGAAGATCTGATGGAAGCAATTCTATTTCTTACAACAAATTCATAGACTGCACAAATGTTATTTAGTATGTTTTTGTTGAAAACTTTTGCCACTTACATAGTGTATTACATAGTGTTATATATAACACTATGTAATATACTATGTAAGTGGCAAAAAACAGTTTTCAACTAAGGGTCTTCTGGCCTCTAAATACACCATTGCGGACCTGATTCGTTCTGTGGTTTCGGAAACATACCGGGTCAAGGGTAGATCTCTTCTTCCTTACCTTAAGGTGCATTCCACTCGGGCAGTGGCTGCCTCCTGGGCTATTCATCACGAGGCCTCTGCTGCCCGGATATGTAAAGCTGCTGAGTGGTCTAGTTTGCACACTTTTTCGAAGTTGTATAGGTGCATACTTCCGCCTCAGCAGATGCAAACCTTAGTAGAAAGGTTTTGCAGTCTACGGTCGCCTATCTCTAGTCTAGCCTGGGCCACCTCCTTCGTGTTTTTATATTTTATCCCCTCCCTTGGGACTGTTTTGGGATGTCACTGGTCCTATGTTCCCCAGTGAGGCGAGAGAGAGAGAATAGAAGATTTTTGTGTACTCGCCATAAAATGTTTTTCTCGGAGCCCTCATTGTGGGACACAGCTCCCTCCATAGGTTTGTGCCTTTTCTATGATTAGACTACTGCTTGTCCACTAATCTGAGTTGGGTACTGTCAGCTGGTGGATATACACTGCTGGGGAGGAGATAACTTTTTGTTTGTCTAGTGTCAGCCTCCTAGATCCAGCAACATTTACCTGTGGCCCTGTGTCCCCTACTGAGGGCTCCGAAAATGAGATTTTACGGTGAGTAGACAAAAATCTTCCTTTTTAATACTTAAAGGAGTTGTCCAGTACTAGGACACTTAAGTAATTAGCAGGAAGGGAGGGGCAGCCGCAGCACTCACTTGCTTTTACTCACTTAACCGAACGAAGGAGGGGCAAAGGAAGCCGACGCTGATTAGTCGTGGGGCTCGTGTGTCATAACAATGTGACGTGAGCCCGGAAACAAAAGTTCTAATATCGCTGAAACCACACAGGAGTTGAGTATAGCTTTATTATTTTTATCGGGGCGCACATAGGGAATGAGAAGGGGTTGTCTTAGTAGTGGACAATCTCTTTAAATAAAAAAACAAGTATGTATCCAACATAACAAACATTGAGATAGATGGTGGGTGAGCCACAAGGGAGAATTACCCCTAACAAAAAATCAGAGCGTACTGCAAAGTAATGTGTAATCACTACAAAAATTATGCACAGATAGTGTACAAATATACATGAACATCATATGATTGATAGGTAAAGGAAGCATTAATTCAAGCACTGGAACGGCAGCAGCATTGGAGGGGCATCATAAGCGGTATTATTTTACCAGGACCACCCATTTATATTGTGCTTTAAAAAAAATAATAATTAAAAAATAAGTAAATATATTTTATATATATATATATATATATATATATATATATATATATATATATGTATTGTAACGTTGCACCCTGCAACCTGGGGGTTCAACTCACTTGCAGCGGGGTGAGGTAGCTTCAGCAACACATCTACAGTCTTTTTATAAAAATTCCAGCCGTTTATTAAAAACTTGTCATAAACGGCAAACATTAAACATAACAGGCCTCTCCTGGCTTAAGGCAAAAACATAGCACAACCACATACCGTGGGCTTCCACTCCAGTACAGTCTCTATTGGAAGTGTGGCGCCTGTACACACTGGCCCCTGCCAGGGAACAACACTTGCTGTGGCTCCTTCCAAGAACCCAGAGACACTCTGCAGACTCCTGTCTGTCTCTCCACTCCAGGAGAGCTTCGGTCCAGTAGCCACAGCACTATACAGCCTGGCTTGCACACTACTTCCAGTCTAAACCCAGACTGAAATCCAGAACCCTGTGTTCAGCCTCCAACAGGCTGATACACCCAGAGCTCCCTGCTCTGCTCTTACACTCTCTGCAGAACACACACGGAGTCTCCTAAATCAGACTGGACACACCCACAGGTGGAGGTCTGTGATTCCCAGACCTGCACAGCACACAGGCATTATTAATGGGAACCTGACCCTTATATGCAGAAACAAGCCTTTTTGGAACTACAAGTCCCATAGCAACCTCTTCAGTTTAATATCACAGCGACCTTCTCCACTGCAACATATAGCGACCATTTACCACATTGGTGGTCGCTATCTCACAATATATATATATATATATATATATATATATATATATATATATATATATAAATTTGTAACTTCGTTTAAGGGCAATGATTTGCAATAAGAGCAAATACTCACCATTCACACTTCCAGTTGCGTTCTTTCACTGCGCTCTGACCCACTCTGGAGGTAACTTTCTCTACATATGTACTGTATGCTGTATACAGGATACCATTGTACAGTACAGTGTATACTATACAGCATGTCTATCAATTTGCATTTGTGGATACAGTATTGTACTTACCTTCTGCTATTGCTAGTGCTGTAATCTAATTGCCTGTGCAGTATTCCCTCCTGACATTTGACTTAGTTCTGCCCTTATTTTGGGGAGCATAGATTTGGGTTTTTTTTATGTATTCTTTTAGAATTAAGTTGTCATATGTATATATAATTTTTTCTCTCTATAGTGCACCTCCCGCACACCAATTCTATTGTAAGCTAATCTGTTTTGTATGTTTTTACTGTACTGTACAGTATTTTGTATTAGTGTACTGTATTAATTTCACATCACACCTCCTCCTCCATGCTTCACAGTGGGAACCAGGCATGTAGAGTCCATCCGTTCACCTTTTCTACAAAGACACGGTGGTTGGATCCAAAGATCTCAAATTTGGACTCATCAGATCAAAGCACAGATTTCCACTGGTCTAATGTCCATTCCTTGTGTTCTTTAGCCCAAACA